>NC_083716.1:92933613-93083613 GCF_028564815.1 Eubalaena glacialis
ACTCCGCGTGGGCGGGCAGGGGGGGATGCCCAAGGGACCGCGGCCGCCGGGCCCTGAAGCCTCCGGGGCCGCGTCCCTGTGAGCGTCGAGCGGGATCTGCGGCGGGGCGCCAAGCGCCGACGGGCCTGGAGCGTCCCGCCCGCCCTGGGCTGCGAGGTGGCCCACCACTCCGCCACCCCCGGGTCCCCGAGGCCTCCTGTCGCCTGCCTGGGCGGGCGGCAGGGCCCTGCCGGAGAGGGCTGGCCGCCGGCATGGCGGTAAGGCGCAGGCGCCAGCGAAGCTGGGCCTCAAGAGGCACCGCGCGGGCCCCTCCTGCGTCTACGGCCATACCACCCTGAACGCGCCCGATCTCGTCTGATCTCGGAAGCTAAGCAGGGTCGGGCCTGGTTAGTACTTGGATGGGAGACCGCCTGGGAATACCGGGTGCTGTAGGCTTTTTGCCTCCCGCTCCGCCTTCTCCTTTAGTCGCCCGCCGCCTCCGCCCCCGCCCCCGCCCCCGCCCCCGCCGGGCACCGCTGCAGGCCCCACCTCCTCCGGCCCCTCCCACCACAGCGCGCCAGAGGGGGCGCTCTCCGCCTGCCTGGCCGGCCAGGCGGCCAGAAGGCGGCCCTGGAAGGCAGCCGCATCCCAGCCGCTCCCGGGGTGGCTGGCCTGAACCCAGACTCCGCCTCAGGCCCGGGTGCCGGCCGTGCGGCCCGCGAGCCCCTTGACCTGCACCTGGCCGCCCCCACTAGCGCCCAGCCGCGCCGCAGCCCCCTGTCTGCCCGTGTGTATCTCCACAGCTCCCTCCGGAAAAAGCCCACCCTCCGCCGTTTCGCCACGGCCGGGGGCGGGAGCGGGGGCGGGGGCTGGGACCGGTTCGCTGGGCTGGCTAGACACCAGGCGCCGGGTCCTGTGCTCGGCGGGTGGCGTGGGGGCAAGGGTGGCCTTGCTGGGGCTAAGGGGCCATGCCGGCTCAATGGTGGCTCCCAGTGGGTTAAGGGCCGACTGCCGTCGGGCAGGAGGGCCGGCCAGGCCGTGGCTGGGCTGCGCCTAGCACTGTGTGGATTGACAGGGTGGGGAATGCACAAGGGACCGAGGGCCACAGGCCCTTAAGCCTCCGGGGCCAAGTCCTGTGAGCGTTGAGCGGCTCTGGGGCGGAGGGCCAAGCGCCTACAGGCCTGGAGGGTCCCGCCTGACCTGAGCTGCGAAGTCGCCCACAACTCCACCACCCCCGGGCCCTCGAGGCCTCCTGTCGCTTGCCTGGGCGGACGGCAGGGCCGCGCCGGAGAGGGTTGGCTGCCGGGCTGGCGGTGAGTCGCCAGCACCAGCGAAGCTAAGCCTCAAGAGGCACACCGTGGCCCCCGCTGCATTCTACGGCCACACCTCCCTGAACGCACCACACCTCGTCTGATCTCGGAAGCTAATCAGGGTCTGGCCTGTTTCGTACCTGGATGGGAGACCACATGGGAATACCGAGTGCTGTAGGCTTTTTTGCCTCCCGCTCCGCCTTGACATTTAGTGGCCCGCGGCCGAGGCCGCCTCCGCCCCCGCTGAGCACCGCTGCAGGCCTCACCTCCTCACGTCCCTCCCAACACAGCGCGCCGGAGGGATCGCTCCCCGCCGAGCTGGCTGGACATGCGGCCAGAATGCGGCCCTGGAAGGCAGCCGCCACCCCAGCCGCTCCCGTGGTGGCTGGCCCGGACCCAGACTCCGCCGCAGGCCGGGGTGCCGTCCGTGCGGCCCGCGAGGCCCTCGACCTGCACTTGGCCGCCCCCACCGGAGCCCAGCCGCGCCGCAGCCCCCTGTCTGCCCGTGTGTCTCTCCACAGCTCCCTCCGGAAAAAGCCCCCCCCTCCGCCGTTTCGCCACGGCCGGGGGCGGGAGCGGGGGCGGGGGCCGGGGCCGCTTCTCCGGGCCTGCCGGCCACCAGGGCCGGGGTCCTGTGCTCGGCGGGCGGCGTGGGGGCAAGGGGGGGCCTTGCTGGGGCTAAGGGGCCGTGCCCACTCCATGGTGGCTCCCAGTGGCTTCGGGCCAGCTGCTGCCCGGCCGGAGGGCCGGCCCGGCCGTGGCCGGGCTGCGCCTAACTCCGCGTGGGCGGGCAGGGGGGGATGCCCAAGGGACCGCGGCCGCCGGGCCCTGAAGCCTCCGGGGCCGCGTCCCTGTGAGCGTCGAGCGGGATCTGCGGCGGGGCGCCAAGCGCCGACGGGCCTGGAGCGTCCCGCCCGCCCTGGGCTGCGAGGTGGCCCACCACTCCGCCACCCCCGGGTCCCCGAGGCCTCCTGTCGCCTGCCTGGGCGGGCGGCAGGGCCCTGCCGGAGAGGGCTGGCCGCCGGCATGGCGGTAAGGCGCAGGCGCCAGCGAAGCTGGGCCTCAAGAGGCACCGCGCGGGCCCCTCCTGCGTCTACGGCCATACCACCCTGAACGCGCCCGATCTCGTCTGATCTCGGAAGCTAAGCAGGGTCGGGCCTGGTTAGTACTTGGATGGGAGACCGCCTGGGAATACCGGGTGCTGTAGGCTTTTTGCCTCCCGCTCCGCCTTCTCCTTTAGTCGCCCGCCGCCTCCGCCCCCGCCCCCGCCCCCGCCCCCGCCGGGCACCGCTGCAGGCCCCACCTCCTCCGGCCCCTCCCACCACAGCGCGCCAGAGGGGGCGCTCTCCGCCTGCCTGGCCGGCCAGGCGGCCAGAAGGCGGCCCTGGAAGGCAGCCGCATCCCAGCCGCTCCCGGGGTGGCTGGCCTGAACCCAGACTCCGCCTCAGGCCCGGGTGCCGGCCGTGCGGCCCGCGAGCCCCTTGACCTGCACCTGGCCGCCCCCACTAGCGCCCAGCCCCGGCGCAGCCACCTATCTGCCGGTGTGTCTCTCCACAGCTCCCTCCGGAAAAAGCCCCCCCTCCGCCGTTTCACCACGGCCGAGTGCGGGAGCGGGGTCGTGGGCCAGGACTCGTTCTCCGAACCGGCCGACCACTAGGCACCGGGAACAGTGCTCGGCAGTTGGCGTGGATGCAAGTGTGGCCTTGCTGGCTGTAATGGGCCATGCCAACACAATGGTGGCTCCCAGTGGATTCGGGGCAACTGCCGTCGGGCAGGAGGGCCGGCCCGGCCACGGCTAGGTTGTGCCTAGCACTGCGTGAGTGGACAGGGTTGGTAATGCCCGAGGGACCTAGGGCCAAGGGACATTAAGCCTCCGGGGCCACGTCCTTGTGAGCATCAAGCGGGACCTGGGGCGGAGCGCCAAGCACCTACGGGCCTGGAGGATCCCGCCTGACCTGAGCTGCGAGGTCGCCCTTGACTATGCAACCCCTGGGTCCCTGAGGCCTCCTGTCGCCAGCCTGGGCGGGCGGCAGGGCCTTGCTGAAGAGGGCTGACCGCCGAGCAGGGAGCAAGTCGCCAGCACCAGCGAAGCAAAGCCTCAAGAGGCACCCCGTGGCCCCGGCTGCCCTCTAAGGCCATACCACCCTGAACGTGCCCCATCTCGTCTGATCGCGGAAGCTAAGCAGGGTCGGGCCTGGTTAGTACTTGGATGGGAGACCGCCTGGGAATACCGGGTGCTGTAGGCTTTTTGCCTCCCGCTCCGCCTTCTCCTTTAGTCGCCCGCCGCCTCCGCCGCCGCCCCCGCCCCCGCCGAGCAGCGCTGCAGGCCCCACCTCCTCCGGCCCCTCCCACCACAGCGCGCCAGAGGGGGCGCTCCGCGCCGGCCTGGCCGGCCAGGCGGCCAGAAGGCGGCCCTGGAAGGCAGCCGCCACCCCAGCCGCTCCCGTGGTGGCTGGCCCGGACCCAGACTCCGCCGCAGGCCGGGGTGCCGTCCGTGCGGCCCACGAAGCCCTCGACCTGCACTTGGCCGCCCCCACCGGAGCCCAGCCGCGCCGCAGCCCCCTGTCTGCCCGTGTGTATCTCCACAGCTCCCTCCGGAAAAAGCCCACCCTCCGCCGTTTCGCCACGGCCGGGGGCGGGAGCGGGGGCGGGGGCTGGGACCGGTTCGCTGGGCTGGCTAGACACCAGGCGCCGGGTCCTGTGCTCGGCGGGTGGCGTGGGGGCAAGGGTGGCCTTGCTGGGGCTAAGGGGCCGTGCCGGCTCAATGGTGGCTCCCAGTGGGTTAAGGGCCGACTGCCGTCGGGCAGGAGGGCCGGCCAGGCCGTGGCTGGGCTGCGCCTAGCACTGTGTGGATTGACAGGGTGGGGAATGCACAAGGGACCGAGGGCCACAGGCCCTTAAGCCTCCGGGGCCAAGTCCTGTGAGCGTTGAGCGGCTCTGGGGCGGAGGGCCAAGCGCCTACAGGCCTGGAGGGTCCCGCCTGACCTGAGCTGCGAAGTCGCCCACAACTCCACCACCCCCGGGCCCTCGAGGCCTCCTGTCGCTTGCCTGGGCGGACGGCAGGGCCGCGCCGGAGAGGGTTGGCTGCCGGGCTGGCGGTGAGTCGCCAGCACCAGCGAAGCTAAGCCTCAAGAGGCACACCGTGGCCCCCGCTGCATTCTACGGCCACACCTCCCTGAACGCACCACACCTCGTCTGATCTCGGAAGCTAATCAGGGTCTGGCCTGTTTCGTACCTGGATGGGAGACCACATGGGAATACCGAGTGCTGTAGGCTTTTTTGCCTCCCGCTCCGCCTTGACATTTAGTGGCCCGCGGCCGAGGCCGCCTCCGCCCCCGCTGAGCACCGCTGCAGGCCTCACCTCCTCACGTCCCTCCCAACACAGCGCGCCGGAGGGATCGCTCCCCACCGAGCTGGCTGGACATGCGGCCAGAATGCGGCCCTGGAAGGCAGCCGCCACCCCAGCCGCTCCCGTGGTGGCTGGCCCGGACCCAGACTCCGCCGCAGGCCGGGGTGCCGTCCGTGCGGCCCGCGAGGCCCTCGACCTGCACTTGGCCGCCCCCACCGGAGCCCAGCCGCGCCGCAGCCCCCTGTCTGCCCGTGTGTCTCTCCACAGCTCCCTCCGGAAAAAGCCCCCCCCTCCGCCGTTTCGCCACGGCCGGGGGCGGGAGCGGGGGCGGGGGCCGGGGCCGCTTCTCCGGGCCTGCCGGCCACCAGGGCCGGGGTCCTGTGCTCGGCGGGCGGCGTGGGGGCAAGGGGGGGCCTTGCTGGGGCTAAGGGGCCGTGCCCACTCCATGGTGGCTCCCAGTGGCTTCGGGCCAGCTGCTGCCCGGCCGGAGGGCCGGCCCGGCCGTGGCCGGGCTGCGCCTAACTCCGCGTGGGCGGGCAGGGGGGGATGCCCAAGGGACCGCGGCCGCCGGGCCCTGAAGCCTCCGGGGCCGCGTCCCTGTGAGCGTCGAGCGGGATCTGCGGCGGGGCGCCAAGCGCCGACGGGCCTGGAGCGTCCCGCCCGCCCTGGGCTGCGAGGTGGCCCACCACTCCGCCACCCCCGGGTCCCCGAGGCCTCCTGTCGCCTGCCTGGGCGGGCGGCAGGGCCCTGCCGGAGAGGGCTGGCCGCCGGCATGGCGGTAAGGCGCAGGCGCCAGCGAAGCTGGGCCTCAAGAGGCACCGCGCGGGCCCCTCCTGCGTCTACGGCCATACCACCCTGAACGCGCCCGATCTCGTCTGATCTCGGAAGCTAAGCAGGGTCGGGCCTGGTTAGTACTTGGATGGGAGACCGCCTGGGAATACCGGGTGCTGTAGGCTTTTTGCCTCCCGCTCCGCCTTCTCCTTTAGTCGCCCGCCGCCTCCGCCCCCGCCCCCGCCCCCGCCCCCGCCGGGCACCGCTGCAGGCCCCACCTCCTCCGGCCCCTCCCACCACAGCGCGCCAGAGGGGGCGCTCTCCGCCTGCCTGGCCGGCCAGGCGGCCAGAAGGCGGCCCTGGAAGGCAGCCGCATCCCAGCCGCTCCCGGGGTGGCTGGCCTGAACCCAGACTCCGCCTCAGGCCCGGGTGCCGGCCGTGCGGCCCGCGAGCCCCTTGACCTGCACCTGGCCGCCCCCACTAGCGCCCAGCCCCGGCGCAGCCACCTATCTGCCGGTGTGTCTCTCCACAGCTCCCTCCGGAAAAAGCCCCCCCTCCACCGTTTCGCCACGGCCGAGTGCGGGAGCGGGGTCGTGGGCCAGGACTCGTTCTCCGAACCGGCCGACCACTAGGCACCGGGAACAGTGCTCGGCAGTTGGCGTGGATGCAAGTGTGGCCTTGCTGGCTGTAATGGGCCATGCCAACACAATGGTGGCTCCCAGTGGATTCGGGGCAACTGCCGTCGGGCAGGAGGGCCGGCCCGGCCACGGCTAGGTTGTGCCTAGCACTGCGTGAGTGGACAGGGTTGGTAATGCCCGAGGGACCTAGGGCCAAGGGACATTAAGCCTCCGGGGCCACATCCTTGTGAGCATCAAGCGGGACCTGGGGCGGAGCGCCAAGCACCTACGGGCCTGGAGGATCCCGCCTGACCTGAGCTGCGAGGTCGCCCTTGACTATGCAACCCCTGGGTCCCTGAGGCCTCCTGTCGCCAGCCTGGGCGGGCGGCAGGGCCTTGCTGAAGAGGGCTGACCGCCGAGCAGGGAGCAAGTCGCCAGCACCAGCGAAGCAAAGCCTCAAGAGGCACCCCGTGGCCCCGGCTGCCCTCTAAGGCCATACCACCCTGAACGTGCCCCATCTCGTCTGATCGCGGAAGCTAAGCAGGGTCGGGCCTGGTTAGTACTTGGATGGGAGACCGCCTGGGAATACCGGGTGCTGTAGGCTTTTTGCCTCCCGCTACGCCTTCTCCTTTAGTCGCCCGCCGCCTCCGCCGCCGCCCCCGCCCCCGCCGAGCAGCGCTGCAGGCCCCACCTCCTCCGGCCCCTCCCACCACAGCGCGCCAGAGGGGGCGCTCCGCGCCGGCCTGGCCGGCCAGGCGGCCAGAAGGCGGCCCTGGAAGGCAGCCGCCACCCCAGCCGCTCCCGTGGTGGCTGGCCCGGACCCAGACTCCGCCGCAGGCCGGGGTGCCGTCCGTGCGGCCCACGAAGCCCTCGACCTGCACTTGGCCGCCCCCACCGGAGCCCAGCCGCGCCGCAGCCCCCTGTCTGCCCGTGTGTATCTCCACAGCTCCCTCCGGAAAAAGCCCACCCTCCGCCGTTTCGCCACGGCCAGGGGCGGGAGCGGGGGCGGGGGCTGGGACCGGTTCGCTGGGCTGGCTAGACACCAGGCGCCGGGTCCTGTGCTCGGCGGGTGGCGTGGGGGCAAGGGTGGCCTTGCTGGGGCTAAGGGGCCGTGCCGGCTCAATGGTGGCTCCCAGTGGGTTAAGGGCCGACTGCCGTCGGGCAGGAGGGCCGGCCAGGCCGTGGCTGGGCTGCGCCTAGCACTGTGTGGATTGACAGGGTGGGGAATGCACAAGGGACCGAGGGCCACAGGCCCTTAAGCCTCCGGGGCCAAGTCCTGTGAGCGTTGAGCGGCTCTGGGGCGGAGGGCCAAGCGCCTACAGGCCTGGAGGGTCCCGCCTGACCTGAGCTGCGAAGTCGCCCACAACTCCACCACCCCCGGGCCCTCGAGGCCTCCTGTCGCTTGCCTGGGCGGACGGCAGGGCCGCGCCGGAGAGGGTTGGCTGCCGGGCTGGCGGTGAGTCGCCAGCACCAGCGAAGCTAAGCCTCAAGAGGCACACCGTGGCCCCTGCTGCATTCTACGGCCACACCTCCCTGAACGCACCACATCTCGTCTGATCTCGGAAGCTAATCAGGGTCTGGCCTGTTTCGTACCTGGATGGGAGACCACATGGGAATACCGAGTGCTGTAGGCTTTTTTGCCTCCCGCTCCGCCTTGACATTTAGTGGCCCGCGGCCGAGGCCGCCTCCGCCCCCGCTGAGCACCGCTGCAGGCCTCACCTCCTCACGTCCCTCCCAACACAGCGCGCCGGAGGGATCGCTCCCCGCCGAGCTGGCTGGACATGCGGCCAGAATGCGGCCCTGGAAGGCAGCCGCCACCCCAGCCGCTCCCGTGGTGGCTGGCCCGGACCCAGACTCCGCCGCAGGCCGGGGTGCCGTCCGTGCGGCCCGCGAGGCCCTCGACCTGCACTTGGCCGCCCCCACCGGAGCCCAGCCGCGCCGCAGCCCCCTGTCTGCCCGTGTGTCTCTCCACAGCTCCCTCCGGAAAAAGCCCCCCCTCCGCCGTTTCGCCACGGCCGGGGGCGGGAGCGGGGGCGGGGGCCGGGGCCGCTTCTCCGGGCCTGCCGGCCACCAGGGCCGGGGTCCTGTGCTCGGCGGGCGGCGTGGGGGCAAGGGGGGGCCTTGCTGGGGCTAAGGGGCCGTGCCCACTCCATGGTGGCTCCCAGTGGCTTCGGGCCAGCTGCTGCCCGGCCGGAGGGCCGTCCCGGCCGTGGCCGGGCTGCGCCTAACTCCGCGTGGGCGGGCAGGGGGGGATGCCCAAGGGACCGCGGCCGCCGGGCCCTGAAGCCTCCGGGGCCGCGTCCCTGTGAGCGTCGAGCGGGATCTGCGGCGGGGCGCCAAGCGCCGACGGGCCTGGAGCGTCCCGCCCGCCCTGGGCTGCGAGGTGGCCCACCACTCCGCCACCCCCGGGTCCCCGAGGCCTCCTGTCGCCTGCCTGGGCGGGCGGCAGGGCCCTGCCGGAGAGGGCTGGCCGCCGGCATGGCGGTAAGGCGCAGGCGCCAGCGAAGCTGGGCCTCAAGAGGCACCGCGCGGGCCCCTCCTGCGTCTACGGCCATACCACCCTGAACGCGCCCGATCTCGTCTGATCTCGGAAGCTAAGCAGGGTCGGGCCTGGTTAGTACTTGGATGGGAGACCGCCTGGGAATACCGGGTGCTGTAGGCTTTTTGCCTCCCGCTCCGCCTTCTCCTTTAGTCGCCCGCCGCCTCCGCCCCCGCCCCCGCCCCCGCCCCCGCCGGGCACCGCTGCAGGCCCCACCTCCTCCGGCCCCTCCCACCACAGCGCGCCAGAGGGGGCGCTCTCCGCCTGCCTGGCCGGCCAGGCGGCCAGAAGGCGGCCCTGGAAGGCAGCCGCATCCCAGCCGCTCCCGGGGTGGCTGGCCTGAACCCAGACTCCGCCTCAGGCCCGGGTGCCGGCCGTGCGGCCCGCGAGCCCCTTGACCTGCACCTGGCCGCCCCCACTAGCGCCCAGCCCCGGCGCAGCCACCTATCTGCCGGTGTGTCTCTCCACAGCTCCCTCCGGAAAAAGCCCCCCCTCCGCCGTTTCGCCACGGCCGAGTGCGGGAGCGGGGTCGTGGGCCAGGACTCGTTCTCCGAACCGGCCGACCACTAGGCACCGGGAACAGTGCTCGGCAGTTGGCGTGGATGCAAGTGTGGCCTTGCTGGCTGTAATGGGCCATGCCAACACAATGGTGGCTCCCAGTGGATTCGGGGCAACTGCCGTCGGGCAGGAGGGCCGGCCCGGCCACGGCTAGGTTGTGCCTAGCACTGCGTGAGTGGACAGGGTTGGTAATGCCCGAGGGACCTAGGGCCAAGGGACATTAAGCCTCCGGGGCCACGTCCTTGTGAGCATCAAGCGGGACCTGGGGCGGAGCGCCAAGCACCTACGGGCCTGGAGGATCCCGCCTGACCTGAGCTGCGAGGTCGCCCTTGACTATGCAACCCCTGGGTCCCTGAGGCCTCCTGTCGCCAGCCTGGGCGGGCGGCAGGGCCTTGCTGAAGAGGGCTGACCGCCGAGCAGGGAGCAAGTCGCCAGCACCAGCGAAGCAAAGCCTCAAGAGGCACCCCGTGGCCCCGGCTGCCCTCTAAGGCCATACCACCCTGAACGTGCCCCATCTCGTCTGATCGCGGAAGCTAAGCAGGGTCGGGCCTGGTTAGTACTTGGATGGGAGACCGCCTGGGAATACCGGGTGCTGTAGGCTTTTTGCCTCCCGCTCCGCCTTCTCCTTTAGTCGCCCGCCGCCTCCGCCGCCGCCCCCGCCCCCGCCGAGCAGCGCTGCAGGCCCCACCTCCTCCGGCCCCTCCCACCACAGCGCGCCAGAGGGGGCACTCCGCGCCGGCCTGGCCGGCCAGGCGGCCAGAAGGCGGCCCTGGAAGGCAGCCGCCACCCCAGCCGCTCCCGTGGTGGCTGGCCCGGACCCAGACTCCGCCGCAGGCCGGGGTGCCGTCCGTGCGGCCCACGAAGCCCTCGACCTGCACTTGGCCGCCCCCACCGGAGCCCAGCCGCGCCGCAGCCCCCTGTCTGCCCGTGTGTATCTCCACAGCTCCCTCCGGAAAAAGCCCACGCTCCGCCGTTTCGCCACGGACGGGGGCGGGAGCGGGGGCGGGGGCTGGGACCGGTTCGCTGGGCTGGCTAGACACCAGGCGCCGGGTCCTGTGCTCGGCGGGTGGCGTGGGGGCAAGGGTGGCCTTGCTGGGGCTAAGGGGCCGTGCCGGCTCAATGGTGGCTCCCAGTGGGTTAAGGGCCGACTGCCGTCGGGCAGGAGGGCCGGCCAGGCCGTGGCTGGGCTGCGCCTAGCACTGTGTGGATTGACAGGGTGGGGAATGCACAAGGGACCGAGGGCCACAGGCCCTTAAGCCTCCGGGGCCAAGTCCTGTGAGCGTTGAGCGGCTCTGGGGCGGAGGGCCAAGCGCCTACAGGCCTGGAGGGTCCCGCCTGACCTGAGCTGCGAAGTCGCCCACAACTCCACCACCCCCGGGCCCTCGAGGCCTCCTGTCGCTTGCCTGGGCGGACGGCAGGGCCGCGCCGGAGAGGGTTGGCTGCCGGGCTGGCGGTGAGTCGCCAGCACCAGCGAAGCTAAGCCTCAAGAGGCACACCGTGGCCCCCGCTGCATTCTACGGCCACACCTCCCTGAACGCACCACACCTCGTCTGATCTCGGAAGCTAATCAGGGTCTGGCCTGTTTCGTACCTGGATGGGAGACCACATGGGAATACCGAGTGCTGTAGGCTTTTTTGCCTCCCGCTCCGCCTTGACATTTAGTGGCCCGCGGCCGAGGCCGCCTCCGCCCCCGCTGAGCACCGCTGCAGGCCTCACCTCCTCACGTCCCTCCCAACACAGCGCGCCGGAGGGATCGCTCCCCGCCGAGCTGGCTGGACATGCGGCCAGAATGCGGCCCTGGAAGGCAGCCGCCACCCCAGCCGCTCCCGTGGTGGCTGGCCCGGACCCAGACTCCGCCGCAGGCCGGGGTGCCGTCCGTGCGGCCCGCGAGGCCCTCGACCTGCACTTGGCCGCCCCCACCGGAGCCCAGCCGCGCCGCAGCCCCCTGTCTGCCCGTGTGTCTCTCCACAGCTCCCTCCGGAAAAAGCCCCCCCCTCCGCCGTTTCGCCACGGCCGGGGGCGGGAGCGGGGGCGGGGGCCGGGGCCGCTTCTCCGGGCCTGCCGGCCACCAGGGCCGGGGTCCTGTGCTCGGCGGGCGGCGTGGGGGCAAGGGGGGGCCTTGCTGGGGCTAAGGGGCCGTGCCCACTCCATGGTGGCTCCCAGTGGCTTCGGGCCAGCTGCTGCCCGGCCGGAGGGCCGGCCCGGCCGTGGCCGGGCTGCGCCTAACTCCGCGTGGGCGGGCAGGGGGGGATGCCCAAGGGACCGCGGCCGCCGGGCCCTGAAGCCTCCGGGGCCGCGTCCCTGTGAGCGTCGAGCGGGATCTGCGGCGGGGCGCCAAGCGCCGACGGGCCTGGAGCGTCCCGCCCGCCCTGGGCTGCGAGGTGGCCCACCACTCCGCCACCCCCGGGTCCCCGAGGCCTCCTGTCGCCTGCCTGGGCGGGCGGCAGGGCCCTGCCGGAGAGGGCTGGCCGCCGGCATGGCGGTAAGGCGCAGGCGCCAGCGAAGCTGGGCCTCAAGAGGCACCGCGCGGGCCCCTCCTGCGTCTACGGCCATACCACCCTGAACGCGCCCGATCTCGTCTGATCTCGGAAGCTAAGCAGGGTCGGGCCTGGTTAGTACTTGGATGGGAGACCGCCTGGGAATACCGGGTGCTGTAGGCTTTTTGCCTCCCGCTCCGCCTTCTCCTTTAGTCGCCCGCCGCCTCCGCCCCCGCCCCCGCCCCCGCCCCCGCCGGGCACCGCTGCAGGCCCCACCTCCTCCGGCCCCTCCCACCACAGCGCGCCAGAGGGGGCGCTCTCCGCCTGCCTGGCCGGCCAGGCGGCCAGAAGGCGGCCCTGGAAGGCAGCCGCATCCCAGCCGCTCCCGGGGTGGCTGGCCTGAACCCAGACTCCGCCTCAGGCCCGGGTGCCGGCCGTGCGGCCCGCGAGCCCCTTGACCTGCACCTGGCCGCCCCCACTAGCGCCCAGCCCCGGCGCAGCCACCTATCTGCCGGTGTGTCTCTCCACAGCTCCCTCCGGAAAAAGCCCCCCCTCCGCCGTTTCGCCACGGCCGAGTGCGGGAGCGGGGTCGTGGGCCAGGACTCGTTCTCCGAACCGGCCGACCACTAGGCACCGGGAACAGTGCTCGGCAGTTGGCGTGGATGCAAGTGTGGCCTTGCTGGCTGTAATGGGCCATGCCAACACAATGGTGGCTCCCAGTGGATTCGGGGCAACTGCCGTCGGGCAGGAGGGCCGGCCCGGCCACGGCTAGGTTGTGCCTAGCACTGCGTGAGTGGACAGGGTTGGTAATGCCCGAGGGACCTAGGGCCAAGGGACATTAAGCCTCCGGGGCCACGTCCTTGTGAGCATCAAGCGGGACCTGGGGCGGAGCGCCAAGCACCTACGGGCCTGGAGGATCCCGCCTGACCTGAGCTGCGAGGTCGCCCTTGACTATGCAACCCCTGGGTCCCTGAGGCCTCCTGTCGCCAGCCTGGGCGGGCGGCAGGGCCTTGCTGAAGAGGGCTGACCGCCGAGCAGGGAGCAAGTCGCCAGCACCAGCGAAGCAAAGCCTCAAGAGGCACCCCGTGGCCCCGGCTGCCCTCTAAGGCCATACCACCCTGAACGTGCCCCATCTCGTCTGATCGCGGAAGCTAAGCAGGGTCGGGCCTGGTTAGTACTTGGATGGGAGACCGCCTGGGAATACCGGGTGCTGTAGGCTTTTTGCCTCCCGCTCCGCCTTCTCCTTTAGTCGCCCGCCGCCTCCGCCGCCGCCCCCGCCCCCGCCGAGCAGCGCTGCAGGCCCCACCTCCTCCGGCCCCTCCCACCACAGCGCGCCAGAGGGGGCACTCCGCGCCGGCCTGGCCGGCCAGGCGGCCAGAAGGCGGCCCTGGAAGGCAGCCGCCACCCCAGCCGCTCCCGTGGTGGCTGGCCCGGACCCAGACTCCGCCGCAGGCCGGGGTGCCGTCCGTGCGGCCCACGAAGCCCTCGACCTGCACTTGGCCGCCCCCACCGGAGCCCAGCCGCGCCGCAGCCCCCTGTCTGCCCGTGTGTATCTCCACAGCTCCCTCCGGAAAAAGCCCACCCTCCGCCGTTTCGCCACGGCCGGGGGCGGGAGCGGGGGCGGGGGCTGGGACCGGTTCGCTGGGCTGGCTAGACACCAGGCGCCGGGTCCTGTGCTCGGCGGGTGGCGTGGGGGCAAGGGTGGCCTTGCTGGGGCTAAGGGGCCGTGCCGGCTCAATGGTGGCTCCCAGTGGGTTAAGGGCCGACTGCCGTCGGGCAGGAGGGCCGGCCAGGCCGTGGCTGGGCTGCGCCTAGCACTGTGTGGATTGACAGGGTGGGGAATGCACAAGGGACCGAGGGCCACAGGCCCTTAAGCCTCCGGGGCCAAGTCCTGTGAGCGTTGAGCGGCTCTGGGGCGGAGGGCCAAGCGCCTACAGGCCTGGAGGGTCCCGCCTGACCTGAGCTGCGAAGTCGCCCACAACTCCACCACCCCCGGGCCCTCGAGGCCTCCTGTCGCTTGCCTGGGCGGACGGCAGGGCCGCGCCGGAGAGGGTTGGCTGCCGGGCTGGCGGTGAGTCGCCAGCACCAGCGAAGCTAAGCCTCAAGAGGCACACCGTGGCCCCCGCTGCATTCTACGGCCACACCTCCCTGAACGCACCACACCTCGTCTGATCTCGGAAGCTAATCAGGGTCTGGCCTGTTTCGTACCTGGATGGGAGACCACATGGGAATACCGAGTGCTGTAGGCTTTTTTGCCTCCCGCTCCGCCTTGACATTTAGTGGCCCGCGGCCGAGGCCGCCTCCGCCCCCGCTGAGCACCGCTGCAGGCCTCACCTCCTCACGTCCCTCCCAACACAGCGCGCCGGAGGGATCGCTCCCCGCCGAGCTGGCTGGACATGCGGCCAGAATGCGGCCCTGGAAGGCAGCCGCCACCCCAGCCGCTCCCGTGGTGGCTGGCCCGGACCCAGACTCCGCCGCAGGCCGGGGTGCCGTCCGTGCGGCCCGCGAGGCCCTCGACCTGCACTTGGCCGCCCCCACCGGAGCCCAGCCGCGCCGCAGCCCCCTGTCTGCCCGTGTGTCTCTCCACAGCTCCCTCCGGAAAAAGCCCCCCCCTCCGCCGTTTCGCCACGGCCGGGGGCGGGAGCGGGGGCGGGGGCCGGGGCCGCTTCTCCGGGCCTGCCGGCCACCAGGGCCGGGGTCCTGTGCTCGGCGGGCGGCGTGGGGGCAAGGGGGGGCCTTGCTGGGGCTAAGGGGCCGTGCCCACTCCATGGTGGCTCCCAGTGGCTTCGGGCCAGCTGCTGCCCGGCCGGAGGGCCGGCCCGGCCGTGGCCGGGCTGCGCCTAACTCCGCGTGGGCGGGCAGGGGGGGATGCCCAAGGGACCGCGGCCGCCGGGCCCTGAAGCCTCCGGGGCCGCGTCCCTGTGAGCGTCGAGCGGGATCTGCGGCGGGGCGCCAAGCGCCGACGGGCCTGGAGCGTCCCGCCCGCCCTGGGCTGCGAGGTGGCCCACCACTCCGCCACCCCCGGGTCCCCGAGGCCTCCTGTCGCCTGCCTGGGCGGGCGGCAGGGCCCTGCCGGAGAGGGCTGGCCGCCGGCATGGCGGTAAGGCGCAGGCGCCAGCGAAGCTGGGCCTCAAGAGGCACCGCGCGGGCCCCTCCTGCGTCTACGGCCATACCACCCTGAACGCGCCCGATCTCGTCTGATCTCGGAAGCTAAGCAGGGTCGGGCCTGGTTAGTACTTGGATGGGAGACCGCCTGGGAATACCGGGTGCTGTAGGCTTTTTGCCTCCCGCTCCGCCTTCTCCTTTAGTCGCCCGCCGCCTCCGCCCCCGCCCCCGCCCCCGCCCCCGCCGGGCACCGCTGCAGGCCCCACCTCCTCCGGCCCCTCCCACCACAGCGCGCCAGAGGGGGCGCTCTCCGCCTGCCTGGCCGGCCAGGCGGCCAGAAGGCGGCCCTGGAAGGCAGCCGCATCCCAGCCGCTCCCGGGGTGGCTGGCCTGAACCCAGACTCCGCCTCAGGCCCGGGTGCCGGCCGTGCGGCCCGCGAGCCCCTTGACCTGCACCTGGCCGCCCCCACTAGCGCCCAGCCGCGCCGCAGCCCCCTGTCTGCCCGTGTGTATCTCCACAGCTCCCTCCGGAAAAAGCCCACCCTCCGCCGTTTCGCCACGGCCGGGGGCGGGAGCGGGGGCGGGGGCTGGGACCGGTTCGCTGGGCTGGCTAGACACCAGGCGCCGGGTCCTGTGCTCGGCGGGTGGCGTGGGGGCAAGGGTGGCCTTGCTGGGGCTAAGGGGCCATGCCGGCTCAATGGTGGCTCCCAGTGGGTTAAGGGCCGACTGCCGTCGGGCAGGAGGGCCGGCCAGGCCGTGGCTGGGCTGCGCCTAGCACTGTGTGGATTGACAGGGTGGGGAATGCACAAGGGACCGAGGGCCACAGGCCCTTAAGCCTCCGGGGCCAAGTCCTGTGAGCGTTGAGCGGCTCTGGGGCGGAGGGCCAAGCGCCTACAGGCCTGGAGGGTCCCGCCTGACCTGAGCTGCGAAGTCGCCCACAACTCCACCACCCCCGGGCCCTCGAGGCCTCCTGTCGCTTGCCTGGGCGGACGGCAGGGCCGCGCCGGAGAGGGTTGGCTGCCGGGCTGGCGGTGAGTCGCCAGCACCAGCGAAGCTAAGCCTCAAGAGGCACACCGTGGCCCCCGCTGCATTCTACGGCCACACCTCCCTGAACGCACCACACCTCGTCTGATCTCGGAAGCTAATCAGGGTCTGGCCTGTTTCGTACCTGGATGGGAGACCACATGGGAATACCGAGTGCTGTAGGCTTTTTTGCCTCCCGCTCCGCCTTGACATTTAGTGGCCCGCGGCCGAGGCCGCCTCCGCCCCCGCTGAGCACCGCTGCAGGCCTCACCTCCTCACGTCCCTCCCAACACAGCGCGCCGGAGGGATCGCTCCCCGCCGAGCTGGCTGGACATGCGGCCAGAATGCGGCCCTGGAAGGCAGCCGCCACCCCAGCCGCTCCCGTGGTGGCTGGCCCGGACCCAGACTCCGCCGCAGGCCGGGGTGCCGTCCGTGCGGCCCGCGAGGCCCTCGACCTGCACTTGGCCGCCCCCACCGGAGCCCAGCCGCGCCGCAGCCCCCTGTCTGCCCGTGTGTCTCTCCACAGCTCCCTCCGGAAAAAGCCCCCCCCTCCGCCGTTTCGCCACGGCCGGGGGCGGGAGCGGGGGCGGGGGCCGGGGCCGCTTCTCCGGGCCTGCCGGCCACCAGGGCCGGGGTCCTGTGCTCGGCGGGCGGCGTGGGGGCAAGGGGGGGCCTTGCTGGGGCTAAGGGGCCGTGCCCACTCCATGGTGGCTCCCAGTGGCTTCGGGCCAGCTGCTGCCCGGCCGGAGGGCCGGCCCGGCCGTGGCCGGGCTGCGCCTAACTCCGCGTGGGCGGGCAGGGGGGGATGCCCAAGGGACCGCGGCCGCCGGGCCCTGAAGCCTCCGGGGCCGCGTCCCTGTGAGCGTCGAGCGGGATCTGCGGCGGGGCGCCAAGCGCCGACGGGCCTGGAGCGTCCCGCCCGCCCTGGGCTGCGAGGTGGCCCACCACTCCGCCACCCCCGGGTCCCCGAGGCCTCCTGTCGCCTGCCTGGGCGGGCGGCAGGGCCCTGCCGGAGAGGGCTGGCCGCCGGCATGGCGGTAAGGCGCAGGCGCCAGCGAAGCTGGGCCTCAAGAGGCACCGCGCGGGCCCCTCCTGCGTCTACGGCCATACCACCCTGAACGCGCCCGATCTCGTCTGATCTCGGAAGCTAAGCAGGGTCGGGCCTGGTTAGTACTTGGATGGGAGACCGCCTGGGAATACCGGGTGCTGTAGGCTTTTTGCCTCCCGCTCCGCCTTCTCCTTTAGTCGCCCGCCGCCTCCGCCCCCGCCCCCGCCCCCGCCCCCGCCGGGCACCGCTGCAGGCCCCACCTCCTCCGGCCCCTCCCACCACAGCGCGCCAGAGGGGGCGCTCTCCGCCTGCCTGGCCGGCCAGGCGGCCAGAAGGCGGCCCTGGAAGGCAGCCGCATCCCAGCCGCTCCCGGGGTGGCTGGCCTGAACCCAGACTCCGCCTCAGGCCCGGGTGCCGGCCGTGCGGCCCGCGAGCCCCTTGACCTGCACCTGGCCGCCCCCACTAGCGCCCAGCCCCGGCGCAGCCACCTATCTGCCGGTGTGTCTCTCCACAGCTCCCTCCGGAAAAAGCCCCCCCTCCGCCGTTTCACCACGGCCGAGTGCGGGAGCGGGGTCGTGGGCCAGGACTCGTTCTCCGAACCGGCCGACCACTAGGCACCGGGAACAGTGCTCGGCAGTTGGCGTGGATGCAAGTGTGGCCTTGCTGGCTGTAATGGGCCATGCCAACACAATGGTGGCTCCCAGTGGATTCGGGGCAACTGCCGTCGGGCAGGAGGGCCGGCCCGGCCACGGCTAGGTTGTGCCTAGCACTGCGTGAGTGGACAGGGTTGGTAATGCCCGAGGGACCTAGGGCCAAGGGACATTAAGCCTCCGGGGCCACGTCCTTGTGAGCATCAAGCGGGACCTGGGGCGGAGCGCCAAGCACCTACGGGCCTGGAGGATCCCGCCTGACCTGAGCTGCGAGGTCGCCCTTGACTATGCAACCCCTGGGTCCCTGAGGCCTCCTGTCGCCAGCCTGGGCGGGCGGCAGGGCCTTGCTGAAGAGGGCTGACCGCCGAGCAGGGAGCAAGTCGCCAGCACCAGCGAAGCAAAGCCTCAAGAGGCACCCCGTGGCCCCGGCTGCCCTCTAAGGCCATACCACCCTGAACGTGCCCCATCTCGTCTGATCGCGGAAGCTAAGCAGGGTCGGGCCTGGTTAGTACTTGGATGGGAGACCGCCTGGGAATACCGGGTGCTGTAGGCTTTTTGCCTCCCGCTCCGCCTTCTCCTTTAGTCGCCCGCCGCCTCCGCCGCCGCCCCCGCCCCCGCCGAGCAGCGCTGCAGGCCCCACCTCCTCCGGCCCCTCCCACCACAGCGCGCCAGAGGGGGCGCTCCGCGCCGGCCTGGCCGGCCAGGCGGCCAGAAGGCGGCCCTGGAAGGCAGCCGCCACCCCAGCCGCTCCCGTGGTGGCTGGCCCGGACCCAGACTCCGCCGCAGGCCGGGGTGCCGTCCGTGCGGCCCACGAAGCCCTCGACCTGCACTTGGCCGCCCCCACCGGAGCCCAGCCGCGCCGCAGCCCCCTGTCTGCCCGTGTGTATCTCCACAGCTCCCTCCGGAAAAAGCCCACCCTCCGCCGTTTCGCCACGGCCGGGGGCGGGAGCGGGGGCGGGGGCTGGGACCGGTTCGCTGGGCTGGCTAGACACCAGGCGCCGGGTCCTGTGCTCGGCGGGTGGCGTGGGGGCAAGGGTGGCCTTGCTGGGGCTAAGGGGCCGTGCCGGCTCAATGGTGGCTCCCAGTGGGTTAAGGGCCGACTGCCGTCGGGCAGGAGGGCCGGCCAGGCCGTGGCTGGGCTGCGCCTAGCACTGTGTGGATTGACAGGGTGGGGAATGCACAAGGGACCGAGGGCCACAGGCCCTTAAGCCTCCGGGGCCAAGTCCTGTGAGCGTTGAGCGGCTCTGGGGCGGAGGGCCAAGCGCCTACAGGCCTGGAGGGTCCCGCCTGACCTGAGCTGCGAAGTCGCCCACAACTCCACCACCCCCGGGCCCTCGAGGCCTCCTGTCGCTTGCCTGGGCGGACGGCAGGGCCGCGCCGGAGAGGGTTGGCTGCCGGGCTGGCGGTGAGTCGCCAGCACCAGCGAAGCTAAGCCTCAAGAGGCACACCGTGGCCCCCGCTGCATTCTACGGCCACACCTCCCTGAACGCACCACACCTCGTCTGATCTCGGAAGCTAATCAGGGTCTGGCCTGTTTCGTACCTGGATGGGAGACCACATGGGAATACCGAGTGCTGTAGGCTTTTTTGCCTCCCGCTCCGCCTTGACATTTAGTGGCCCGCGGCCGAGGCCGCCTCCGCCCCCGCTGAGCACCGCTGCAGGCCTCACCTCCTCACGTCCCTCCCAACACAGCGCGCCGGAGGGATCGCTCCCCACCGAGCTGGCTGGACATGCGGCCAGAATGCGGCCCTGGAAGGCAGCCGCCACCCCAGCCGCTCCCGTGGTGGCTGGCCCGGACCCAGACTCCGCCGCAGGCCGGGGTGCCGTCCGTGCGGCCCGCGAGGCCCTCGACCTGCACTTGGCCGCCCCCACCGGAGCCCAGCCGCGCCGCAGCCCCCTGTCTGCCCGTGTGTCTCTCCACAGCTCCCTCCGGAAAAAGCCCCCCCCTCCGCCGTTTCGCCACGGCCGGGGGCGGGAGCGGGGGCGGGGGCCGGGGCCGCTTCTCCGGGCCTGCCGGCCACCAGGGCCGGGGTCCTGTGCTCGGCGGGCGGCGTGGGGGCAAGGGGGGGCCTTGCTGGGGCTAAGGGGCCGTGCCCACTCCATGGTGGCTCCCAGTGGCTTCGGGCCAGCTGCTGCCCGGCCGGAGGGCCGGCCCGGCCGTGGCCGGGCTGCGCCTAACTCCGCGTGGGCGGGCAGGGGGGGATGCCCAAGGGACCGCGGCCGCCGGGCCCTGAAGCCTCCGGGGCCGCGTCCCTGTGAGCGTCGAGCGGGATCTGCGGCGGGGCGCCAAGCGCCGACGGGCCTGGAGCGTCCCGCCCGCCCTGGGCTGCGAGGTGGCCCACCACTCCGCCACCCCCGGGTCCCCGAGGCCTCCTGTCGCCTGCCTGGGCGGGCGGCAGGGCCCTGCCGGAGAGGGCTGGCCGCCGGCATGGCGGTAAGGCGCAGGCGCCAGCGAAGCTGGGCCTCAAGAGGCACCGCGCGGGCCCCTCCTGCGTCTACGGCCATACCACCCTGAACGCGCCCGATCTCGTCTGATCTCGGAAGCTAAGCAGGGTCGGGCCTGGTTAGTACTTGGATGGGAGACCGCCTGGGAATACCGGGTGCTGTAGGCTTTTTGCCTCCCGCTCCGCCTTCTCCTTTAGTCGCCCGCCGCCTCCGCCCCCGCCCCCGCCCCCGCCCCCGCCGGGCACCGCTGCAGGCCCCACCTCCTCCGGCCCCTCCCACCACAGCGCGCCAGAGGGGGCGCTCTCCGCCTGCCTGGCCGGCCAGGCGGCCAGAAGGCGGCCCTGGAAGGCAGCCGCATCCCAGCCGCTCCCGGGGTGGCTGGCCTGAACCCAGACTCCGCCTCAGGCCCGGGTGCCGGCCGTGCGGCCCGCGAGCCCCTTGACCTGCACCTGGCCGCCCCCACTAGCGCCCAGCCCCGGCGCAGCCACCTATCTGCCGGTGTGTCTCTCCACAGCTCCCTCCGGAAAAAGCCCCCCCTCCACCGTTTCGCCACGGCCGAGTGCGGGAGCGGGGTCGTGGGCCAGGACTCGTTCTCCGAACCGGCCGACCACTAGGCACCGGGAACAGTGCTCGGCAGTTGGCGTGGATGCAAGTGTGGCCTTGCTGGCTGTAATGGGCCATGCCAACACAATGGTGGCTCCCAGTGGATTCGGGGCAACTGCCGTCGGGCAGGAGGGCCGGCCCGGCCACGGCTAGGTTGTGCCTAGCACTGCGTGAGTGGACAGGGTTGGTAATGCCCGAGGGACCTAGGGCCAAGGGACATTAAGCCTCCGGGGCCACATCCTTGTGAGCATCAAGCGGGACCTGGGGCGGAGCGCCAAGCACCTACGGGCCTGGAGGATCCCGCCTGACCTGAGCTGCGAGGTCGCCCTTGACTATGCAACCCCTGGGTCCCTGAGGCCTCCTGTCGCCAGCCTGGGCGGGCGGCAGGGCCTTGCTGAAGAGGGCTGACCGCCGAGCAGGGAGCAAGTCGCCAGCACCAGCGAAGCAAAGCCTCAAGAGGCACCCCGTGGCCCCGGCTGCCCTCTAAGGCCATACCACCCTGAACGTGCCCCATCTCGTCTGATCGCGGAAGCTAAGCAGGGTCGGGCCTGGTTAGTACTTGGATGGGAGACCGCCTGGGAATACCGGGTGCTGTAGGCTTTTTGCCTCCCGCTACGCCTTCTCCTTTAGTCGCCCGCCGCCTCCGCCGCCGCCCCCGCCCCCGCCGAGCAGCGCTGCAGGCCCCACCTCCTCCGGCCCCTCCCACCACAGCGCGCCAGAGGGGGCGCTCCGCGCCGGCCTGGCCGGCCAGGCGGCCAGAAGGCGGCCCTGGAAGGCAGCCGCCACCCCAGCCGCTCCCGTGGTGGCTGGCCCGGACCCAGACTCCGCCGCAGGCCGGGGTGCCGTCCGTGCGGCCCACGAAGCCCTCGACCTGCACTTGGCCGCCCCCACCGGAGCCCAGCCGCGCCGCAGCCCCCTGTCTGCCCGTGTGTATCTCCACAGCTCCCTCCGGAAAAAGCCCACCCTCCGCCGTTTCGCCACGGCCAGGGGCGGGAGCGGGGGCGGGGGCTGGGACCGGTTCGCTGGGCTGGCTAGACACCAGGCGCCGGGTCCTGTGCTCGGCGGGTGGCGTGGGGGCAAGGGTGGCCTTGCTGGGGCTAAGGGGCCGTGCCGGCTCAATGGTGGCTCCCAGTGGGTTAAGGGCCGACTGCCGTCGGGCAGGAGGGCCGGCCAGGCCGTGGCTGGGCTGCGCCTAGCACTGTGTGGATTGACAGGGTGGGGAATGCACAAGGGACCGAGGGCCACAGGCCCTTAAGCCTCCGGGGCCAAGTCCTGTGAGCGTTGAGCGGCTCTGGGGCGGAGGGCCAAGCGCCTACAGGCCTGGAGGGTCCCGCCTGACCTGAGCTGCGAAGTCGCCCACAACTCCACCACCCCCGGGCCCTCGAGGCCTCCTGTCGCTTGCCTGGGCGGACGGCAGGGCCGCGCCGGAGAGGGTTGGCTGCCGGGCTGGCGGTGAGTCGCCAGCACCAGCGAAGCTAAGCCTCAAGAGGCACACCGTGGCCCCTGCTGCATTCTACGGCCACACCTCCCTGAACGCACCACATCTCGTCTGATCTCGGAAGCTAATCAGGGTCTGGCCTGTTTCGTACCTGGATGGGAGACCACATGGGAATACCGAGTGCTGTAGGCTTTTTTGCCTCCCGCTCCGCCTTGACATTTAGTGGCCCGCGGCCGAGGCCGCCTCCGCCCCCGCTGAGCACCGCTGCAGGCCTCACCTCCTCACGTCCCTCCCAACACAGCGCGCCGGAGGGATCGCTCCCCGCCGAGCTGGCTGGACATGCGGCCAGAATGCGGCCCTGGAAGGCAGCCGCCACCCCAGCCGCTCCCGTGGTGGCTGGCCCGGACCCAGACTCCGCCGCAGGCCGGGGTGCCGTCCGTGCGGCCCGCGAGGCCCTCGACCTGCACTTGGCCGCCCCCACCGGAGCCCAGCCGCGCCGCAGCCCCCTGTCTGCCCGTGTGTCTCTCCACAGCTCCCTCCGGAAAAAGCCCCCCCTCCGCCGTTTCGCCACGGCCGGGGGCGGGAGCGGGGGCGGGGGCCGGGGCCGCTTCTCCGGGCCTGCCGGCCACCAGGGCCGGGGTCCTGTGCTCGGCGGGCGGCGTGGGGGCAAGGGGGGGCCTTGCTGGGGCTAAGGGGCCGTGCCCACTCCATGGTGGCTCCCAGTGGCTTCGGGCCAGCTGCTGCCCGGCCGGAGGGCCGTCCCGGCCGTGGCCGGGCTGCGCCTAACTCCGCGTGGGCGGGCAGGGGGGGATGCCCAAGGGACCGCGGCCGCCGGGCCCTGAAGCCTCCGGGGCCGCGTCCCTGTGAGCGTCGAGCGGGATCTGCGGCGGGGCGCCAAGCGCCGACGGGCCTGGAGCGTCCCGCCCGCCCTGGGCTGCGAGGTGGCCCACCACTCCGCCACCCCCGGGTCCCCGAGGCCTCCTGTCGCCTGCCTGGGCGGGCGGCAGGGCCCTGCCGGAGAGGGCTGGCCGCCGGCATGGCGGTAAGGCGCAGGCGCCAGCGAAGCTGGGCCTCAAGAGGCACCGCGCGGGCCCCTCCTGCGTCTACGGCCATACCACCCTGAACGCGCCCGATCTCGTCTGATCTCGGAAGCTAAGCAGGGTCGGGCCTGGTTAGTACTTGGATGGGAGACCGCCTGGGAATACCGGGTGCTGTAGGCTTTTTGCCTCCCGCTCCGCCTTCTCCTTTAGTCGCCCGCCGCCTCCGCCCCCGCCCCCGCCCCCGCCCCCGCCGGGCACCGCTGCAGGCCCCACCTCCTCCGGCCCCTCCCACCACAGCGCGCCAGAGGGGGCGCTCTCCGCCTGCCTGGCCGGCCAGGCGGCCAGAAGGCGGCCCTGGAAGGCAGCCGCATCCCAGCCGCTCCCGGGGTGGCTGGCCTGAACCCAGACTCCGCCTCAGGCCCGGGTGCCGGCCGTGCGGCCCGCGAGCCCCTTGACCTGCACCTGGCCGCCCCCACTAGCGCCCAGCCCCGGCGCAGCCACCTATCTGCCGGTGTGTCTCTCCACAGCTCCCTCCGGAAAAAGCCCCCCCTCCGCCGTTTCGCCACGGCCGAGTGCGGGAGCGGGGTCGTGGGCCAGGACTCGTTCTCCGAACCGGCCGACCACTAGGCACCGGGAACAGTGCTCGGCAGTTGGCGTGGATGCAAGTGTGGCCTTGCTGGCTGTAATGGGCCATGCCAACACAATGGTGGCTCCCAGTGGATTCGGGGCAACTGCCGTCGGGCAGGAGGGCCGGCCCGGCCACGGCTAGGTTGTGCCTAGCACTGCGTGAGTGGACAGGGTTGGTAATGCCCGAGGGACCTAGGGCCAAGGGACATTAAGCCTCCGGGGCCACGTCCTTGTGAGCATCAAGCGGGACCTGGGGCGGAGCGCCAAGCACCTACGGGCCTGGAGGATCCCGCCTGACCTGAGCTGCGAGGTCGCCCTTGACTATGCAACCCCTGGGTCCCTGAGGCCTCCTGTCGCCAGCCTGGGCGGGCGGCAGGGCCTTGCTGAAGAGGGCTGACCGCCGAGCAGGGAGCAAGTCGCCAGCACCAGCGAAGCAAAGCCTCAAGAGGCACCCCGTGGCCCCGGCTGCCCTCTAAGGCCATACCACCCTGAACGTGCCCCATCTCGTCTGATCGCGGAAGCTAAGCAGGGTCGGGCCTGGTTAGTACTTGGATGGGAGACCGCCTGGGAATACCGGGTGCTGTAGGCTTTTTGCCTCCCGCTCCGCCTTCTCCTTTAGTCGCCCGCCGCCTCCGCCGCCGCCCCCGCCCCCGCCGAGCAGCGCTGCAGGCCCCACCTCCTCCGGCCCCTCCCACCACAGCGCGCCAGAGGGGGCACTCCGCGCCGGCCTGGCCGGCCAGGCGGCCAGAAGGCGGCCCTGGAAGGCAGCCGCCACCCCAGCCGCTCCCGTGGTGGCTGGCCCGGACCCAGACTCCGCCGCAGGCCGGGGTGCCGTCCGTGCGGCCCACGAAGCCCTCGACCTGCACTTGGCCGCCCCCACCGGAGCCCAGCCGCGCCGCAGCCCCCTGTCTGCCCGTGTGTATCTCCACAGCTCCCTCCGGAAAAAGCCCACGCTCCGCCGTTTCGCCACGGACGGGGGCGGGAGCGGGGGCGGGGGCTGGGACCGGTTCGCTGGGCTGGCTAGACACCAGGCGCCGGGTCCTGTGCTCGGCGGGTGGCGTGGGGGCAAGGGTGGCCTTGCTGGGGCTAAGGGGCCGTGCCGGCTCAATGGTGGCTCCCAGTGGGTTAAGGGCCGACTGCCGTCGGGCAGGAGGGCCGGCCAGGCCGTGGCTGGGCTGCGCCTAGCACTGTGTGGATTGACAGGGTGGGGAATGCACAAGGGACCGAGGGCCACAGGCCCTTAAGCCTCCGGGGCCAAGTCCTGTGAGCGTTGAGCGGCTCTGGGGCGGAGGGCCAAGCGCCTACAGGCCTGGAGGGTCCCGCCTGACCTGAGCTGCGAAGTCGCCCACAACTCCACCACCCCCGGGCCCTCGAGGCCTCCTGTCGCTTGCCTGGGCGGACGGCAGGGCCGCGCCGGAGAGGGTTGGCTGCCGGGCTGGCGGTGAGTCGCCAGCACCAGCGAAGCTAAGCCTCAAGAGGCACACCGTGGCCCCCGCTGCATTCTACGGCCACACCTCCCTGAACGCACCACACCTCGTCTGATCTCGGAAGCTAATCAGGGTCTGGCCTGTTTCGTACCTGGATGGGAGACCACATGGGAATACCGAGTGCTGTAGGCTTTTTTGCCTCCCGCTCCGCCTTGACATTTAGTGGCCCGCGGCCGAGGCCGCCTCCGCCCCCGCTGAGCACCGCTGCAGGCCTCACCTCCTCACGTCCCTCCCAACACAGCGCGCCGGAGGGATCGCTCCCCACCGAGCTGGCTGGACATGCGGCCAGAATGCGGCCCTGGAAGGCAGCCGCCACCCCAGCCGCTCCCGTGGTGGCTGGCCCGGACCCAGACTCCGCCGCAGGCCGGGGTGCCGTCCGTGCGGCCCGCGAGGCCCTCGACCTGCACTTGGCCGCCCCCACCGGAGCCCAGCCGCGCCGCAGCCCCCTGTCTGCCCGTGTGTCTCTCCACAGCTCCCTCCGGAAAAAGCCCCCCCCTCCGCCGTTTCGCCACGGCCGGGGGCGGGAGCGGGGGCGGGGGCCGGGGCCGCTTCTCCGGGCCTGCCGGCCACCAGGGCCGGGGTCCTGTGCTCGGCGGGCGGCGTGGGGGCAAGGGGGGGCCTTGCTGGGGCTAAGGGGCCGTGCCCACTCCATGGTGGCTCCCAGTGGCTTCGGGCCAGCTGCTGCCCGGCCGGAGGGCCGGCCCGGCCGTGGCCGGGCTGCGCCTAACTCCGCGTGGGCGGGCAGGGGGGGATGCCCAAGGGACCGCGGCCGCCGGGCCCTGAAGCCTCCGGGGCCGCGTCCCTGTGAGCGTCGAGCGGGATCTGCGGCGGGGCGCCAAGCGCCGACGGGCCTGGAGCGTCCCGCCCGCCCTGGGCTGCGAGGTGGCCCACCACTCCGCCACCCCCGGGTCCCCGAGGCCTCCTGTCGCCTGCCTGGGCGGGCGGCAGGGCCCTGCCGGAGAGGGCTGGCCGCCGGCATGG
This sequence comes from Eubalaena glacialis, assembly GCF_028564815.1. Classification (NCBI taxonomy): domain Eukaryota; kingdom Metazoa; phylum Chordata; class Mammalia; order Artiodactyla; family Balaenidae; genus Eubalaena; species Eubalaena glacialis. The sequence goes on from NC_083716.1 coordinate 92,959,660, forward strand.
CGGTAAGGCGCAGGCGCCAGCGAAGCTGGGCCTCAAGAGGCACCGCGCGGGCCCCTCCTGCGTCTACGGCCATACCACCCTGAACGCGCCCGATCTCGTCTGATCTCGGAAGCTAAGCAGGGTCGGGCCTGGTTAGTACTTGGATGGGAGACCGCCTGGGAATACCGGGTGCTGTAGGCTTTTTGCCTCCCGCTCCGCCTTCTCCTTTAGTCGCCCGCCGCCTCCGCCCCCGCCCCCGCCCCCGCCCCCGCCGGGCACCGCTGCAGGCCCCACCTCCTCCGGCCCCTCCCACCACAGCGCGCCAGAGGGGGCGCTCTCCGCCTGCCTGGCCGGCCAGGCGGCCAGAAGGCGGCCCTGGAAGGCAGCCGCATCCCAGCCGCTCCCGGGGTGGCTGGCCTGAACCCAGACTCCGCCTCAGGCCCGGGTGCCGGCCGTGCGGCCCGCGAGCCCCTTGACCTGCACCTGGCCGCCCCCACTAGCGCCCAGCCCCGGCGCAGCCACCTATCTGCCGGTGTGTCTCTCCACAGCTCCCTCCGGAAAAAGCCCCCCCTCCGCCGTTTCGCCACGGCCGAGTGCGGGAGCGGGGTCGTGGGCCAGGACTCGTTCTCCGAACCGGCCGACCACTAGGCACCGGGAACAGTGCTCGGCAGTTGGCGTGGATGCAAGTGTGGCCTTGCTGGCTGTAATGGGCCATGCCAACACAATGGTGGCTCCCAGTGGATTCGGGGCAACTGCCGTCGGGCAGGAGGGCCGGCCCGGCCACGGCTAGGTTGTGCCTAGCACTGCGTGAGTGGACAGGGTTGGTAATGCCCGAGGGACCTAGGGCCAAGGGACATTAAGCCTCCGGGGCCACGTCCTTGTGAGCATCAAGCGGGACCTGGGGCGGAGCGCCAAGCACCTACGGGCCTGGAGGATCCCGCCTGACCTGAGCTGCGAGGTCGCCCTTGACTATGCAACCCCTGGGTCCCTGAGGCCTCCTGTCGCCAGCCTGGGCGGGCGGCAGGGCCTTGCTGAAGAGGGCTGACCGCCGAGCAGGGAGCAAGTCGCCAGCACCAGCGAAGCAAAGCCTCAAGAGGCACCCCGTGGCCCCGGCTGCCCTCTAAGGCCATACCACCCTGAACGTGCCCCATCTCGTCTGATCGCGGAAGCTAAGCAGGGTCGGGCCTGGTTAGTACTTGGATGGGAGACCGCCTGGGAATACCGGGTGCTGTAGGCTTTTTGCCTCCCGCTCCGCCTTCTCCTTTAGTCGCCCGCCGCCTCCGCCGCCGCCCCCGCCCCCGCCGAGCAGCGCTGCAGGCCCCACCTCCTCCGGCCCCTCCCACCACAGCGCGCCAGAGGGGGCACTCCGCGCCGGCCTGGCCGGCCAGGCGGCCAGAAGGCGGCCCTGGAAGGCAGCCGCCACCCCAGCCGCTCCCGTGGTGGCTGGCCCGGACCCAGACTCCGCCGCAGGCCGGGGTGCCGTCCGTGCGGCCCACGAAGCCCTCGACCTGCACTTGGCCGCCCCCACCGGAGCCCAGCCGCGCCGCAGCCCCCTGTCTGCCCGTGTGTATCTCCACAGCTCCCTCCGGAAAAAGCCCACCCTCCGCCGTTTCGCCACGGCCGGGGGCGGGAGCGGGGGCGGGGGCTGGGACCGGTTCGCTGGGCTGGCTAGACACCAGGCGCCGGGTCCTGTGCTCGGCGGGTGGCGTGGGGGCAAGGGTGGCCTTGCTGGGGCTAAGGGGCCGTGCCGGCTCAATGGTGGCTCCCAGTGGGTTAAGGGCCGACTGCCGTCGGGCAGGAGGGCCGGCCAGGCCGTGGCTGGGCTGCGCCTAGCACTGTGTGGATTGACAGGGTGGGGAATGCACAAGGGACCGAGGGCCACAGGCCCTTAAGCCTCCGGGGCCAAGTCCTGTGAGCGTTGAGCGGCTCTGGGGCGGAGGGCCAAGCGCCTACAGGCCTGGAGGGTCCCGCCTGACCTGAGCTGCGAAGTCGCCCACAACTCCACCACCCCCGGGCCCTCGAGGCCTCCTGTCGCTTGCCTGGGCGGACGGCAGGGCCGCGCCGGAGAGGGTTGGCTGCCGGGCTGGCGGTGAGTCGCCAGCACCAGCGAAGCTAAGCCTCAAGAGGCACACCGTGGCCCCCGCTGCATTCTACGGCCACACCTCCCTGAACGCACCACACCTCGTCTGATCTCGGAAGCTAATCAGGGTCTGGCCTGTTTCGTACCTGGATGGGAGACCACATGGGAATACCGAGTGCTGTAGGCTTTTTTGCCTCCCGCTCCGCCTTGACATTTAGTGGCCCGCGGCCGAGGCCGCCTCCGCCCCCGCTGAGCACCGCTGCAGGCCTCACCTCCTCACGTCCCTCCCAACACAGCGCGCCGGAGGGATCGCTCCCCGCCGAGCTGGCTGGACATGCGGCCAGAATGCGGCCCTGGAAGGCAGCCGCCACCCCAGCCGCTCCCGTGGTGGCTGGCCCGGACCCAGACTCCGCCGCAGGCCGGGGTGCCGTCCGTGCGGCCCGCGAGGCCCTCGACCTGCACTTGGCCGCCCCCACCGGAGCCCAGCCGCGCCGCAGCCCCCTGTCTGCCCGTGTGTCTCTCCACAGCTCCCTCCGGAAAAAGCCCCCCCCTCCGCCGTTTCGCCACGGCCGGGGGCGGGAGCGGGGGCGGGGGCCGGGGCCGCTTCTCCGGGCCTGCCGGCCACCAGGGCCGGGGTCCTGTGCTCGGCGGGCGGCGTGGGGGCAAGGGGGGGCCTTGCTGGGGCTAAGGGGCCGTGCCCACTCCATGGTGGCTCCCAGTGGCTTCGGGCCAGCTGCTGCCCGGCCGGAGGGCCGGCCCGGCCGTGGCCGGGCTGCGCCTAACTCCGCGTGGGCGGGCACGGGGGGATGCCCAAGGGACCGCGGCCGCCGGGCCCTGAAGCCTCCGGGGCCGCGTCCCTGTGAGCGTCGAGCGGGATCTGCGGCGGGGCGCCAAGCGCCGACGGGCCTGGAGCGTCCCGCCCGCCCTGGGCTGCGAGGTGGCCCACCACTCCGCCACCCCCGGGTCCCCGAGGCCTCCTGTCGCCTGCCTGGGCGGGCGGCAGGGCCCTGCCGGAGAGGGCTGGCCGCCGGCATGGCGGTAAGGCGCAGGCGCCAGCGAAGCTGGGCCTCAAGAGGCACCGCGCGGGCCCCTCCTGCGTCTACGGCCATACCACCCTGAACGCGCCCGATCTCGTCTGATCTCGGAAGCTAAGCAGGGTCGGGCCTGGTTAGTACTTGGATGGGAGACCGCCTGGGAATACCGGGTGCTGTAGGCTTTTTGCCTCCCGCTCCGCCTTCTCCTTTAGTCGCCCGCCGCCTCCGCCCCCGCCCCCGCCCCCGCCCCCGCCGGGCACCGCTGCAGGCCCCACCTCCTCCGGCCCCTCCCACCACAGCGCGCCAGAGGGGGCGCTCTCCGCCTGCCTGGCCGGCCAGGCGGCCAGAAGGCGGCCCTGGAAGGCAGCCGCATCCCAGCCGCTCCCGGGGTGGCTGGCCTGAACCCAGACTCCGCCTCAGGCCCGGGTGCCGGCCGTGCGGCCCGCGAGCCCCTTGACCTGCACCTGGCCGCCCCCACTAGCGCCCAGCCCCGGCGCAGCCACCTATCTGCCGGTGTGTCTCTCCACAGCTCCCTCCGGAAAAAGCCCCCCCTCCGCCGTTTCGCCACGGCCGAGTGCGGGAGCGGGGTCGTGGGCCAGGACTCGTTCTCCGAACCGGCCGACCACTAGGCACCGGGAACAGTGCTCGGCAGTTGGCGTGGATGCAAGTGTGGCCTTGCTGGCTGTAATGGGCCATGCCAACACAATGGTGGCTCCCAGTGGATTCGGGGCAACTGCCGTCGGGCAGGAGGGCCGGCCCGGCCACGGCTAGGTTGTGCCTAGCACTGCGTGAGTGGACAGGGTTGGTAATGCCCGAGGGACCTAGGGCCAAGGGACATTAAGCCTCCGGGGCCACGTCCTTGTGAGCATCAAGCGGGACCTGGGGCGGAGCGCCAAGCACCTACGGGCCTGGAGGATCCCGCCTGACCTGAGCTGCGAGGTCGCCCTTGACTATGCAACCCCTGGGTCCCTGAGGCCTCCTGTCGCCAGCCTGGGCGGGCGGCAGGGCCTTGCTGAAGAGGGCTGACCGCCGAGCAGGGAGCAAGTCGCCAGCACCAGCGAAGCAAAGCCTCAAGAGGCACCCCGTGGCCCCGGCTGCCCTCTAAGGCCATACCACCCTGAACGTGCCCCATCTCGTCTGATCGCGGAAGCTAAGCAGGGTCGGGCCTGGTTAGTACTTGGATGGGAGACCGCCTGGGAATACCGGGTGCTGTAGGCTTTTTGCCTCCCGCTCCGCCTTCTCCTTTAGTCGCCCGCCGCCTCCGCCGCCGCCCCCGCCCCCGCCGAGCAGCGCTGCAGGCCCCACCTCCTCCGGCCCCTCCCACCACAGCGCGCCAGAGGGGGCACTCCGCGCCGGCCTGGCCGGCCAGGCGGCCAGAAGGCGGCCCTGGAAGGCAGCCGCCACCCCAGCCGCTCCCGTGGTGGCTGGCCCGGACCCAGACTCCGCCGCAGGCCGGGGTGCCGTCCGTGCGGCCCACGAAGCCCTCGACCTGCACTTGGCCGCCCCCACCGGAGCCCAGCCGCGCCGCAGCCCCCTGTCTGCCCGTGTGTATCTCCACAGCTCCCTCCGGAAAAAGCCCACCCTCCGCCGTTTCGCCACGGCCGGGGGCGGGAGCGGGGGCGGGGGCTGGGACCGGTTCGCTGGGCTGGCTAGACACCAGGCGCCGGGTCCTGTGCTCGGCGGGTGGCGTGGGGGCAAGGGTGGCCTTGCTGGGGCTAAGGGGCCGTGCCGGCTCAATGGTGGCTCCCAGTGGGTTAAGGGCCGACTGCCGTCGGGCAGGAGGGCCGGCCAGGCCGTGGCTGGGCTGCGCCTAGCACTGTGTGGATTGACAGGGTGGGGAATGCACAAGGGACCGAGGGCCACAGGCCCTTAAGCCTCCGGGGCCAAGTCCTGTGAGCGTTGAGCGGCTCTGGGGCGGAGGGCCAAGCGCCTACAGGCCTGGAGGGTCCCGCCTGACCTGAGCTGCGAAGTCGCCCACAACTCCACCACCCCCGGGCCCTCGAGGCCTCCTGTCGCTTGCCTGGGCGGACGGCAGGGCCGCGCCGGAGAGGGTTGGCTGCCGGGCTGGCGGTGAGTCGCCAGCACCAGCGAAGCTAAGCCTCAAGAGGCACACCGTGGCCCCCGCTGCATTCTACGGCCACACCTCCCTGAACGCACCACACCTCGTCTGATCTCGGAAGCTAATCAGGGTCTGGCCTGTTTCGTACCTGGATGGGAGACCACATGGGAATACCGAGTGCTGTAGGCTTTTTTGCCTCCCGCTCCGCCTTGACATTTAGTGGCCCGCGGCCGAGGCCGCCTCCGCCCCCGCTGAGCACCGCTGCAGGCCTCACCTCCTCACGTCCCTCCCAACACAGCGCGCCGGAGGGATCGCTCCCCGCCGAGCTGGCTGGACATGCGGCCAGAATGCGGCCCTGGAAGGCAGCCGCCACCCCAGCCGCTCCCGTGGTGGCTGGCCCGGACCCAGACTCCGCCGCAGGCCGGGGTGCCGTCCGTGCGGCCCGCGAGGCCCTCGACCTGCACTTGGCCGCCCCCACCGGAGCCCAGCCGCGCCGCAGCCCCCTGTCTGCCCGTGTGTCTCTCCACAGCTCCCTCCGGAAAAAGCCCCCCCCTCCGCCGTTTCGCCACGGCCGGGGGCGGGAGCGGGGGCGGGGGCCGGGGCCGCTTCTCCGGGCCTGCCGGCCACCAGGGCCGGGGTCCTGTGCTCGGCGGGCGGCGTGGGGGCAAGGGGGGGCCTTGCTGGGGCTAAGGGGCCGTGCCCACTCCATGGTGGCTCCCAGTGGCTTCGGGCCAGCTGCTGCCCGGCCGGAGGGCCGGCCCGGCCGTGGCCGGGCTGCGCCTAACTCCGCGTGGGCGGGCAGGGGGGGATGCCCAAGGGACCGCGGCCGCCGGGCCCTGAAGCCTCCGGGGCCGCGTCCCTGTGAGCGTCGAGCGGGATCTGCGGCGGGGCGCCAAGCGCCGACGGGCCTGGAGCGTCCCGCCCGCCCTGGGCTGCGAGGTGGCCCACCACTCCGCCACCCCCGGGTCCCCGAGGCCTCCTGTCGCCTGCCTGGGCGGGCGGCAGGGCCCTGCCGGAGAGGGCTGGCCGCCGGCATGGCGGTAAGGCGCAGGCGCCAGCGAAGCTGGGCCTCAAGAGGCACCGCGCGGGCCCCTCCTGCGTCTACGGCCATACCACCCTGAACGCGCCCGATCTCGTCTGATCTCGGAAGCTAAGCAGGGTCGGGCCTGGTTAGTACTTGGATGGGAGACCGCCTGGGAATACCGGGTGCTGTAGGCTTTTTGCCTCCCGCTCCGCCTTCTCCTTTAGTCGCCCGCCGCCTCCGCCCCCGCCCCCGCCCCCGCCCCCGCCGGGCACCGCTGCAGGCCCCACCTCCTCCGGCCCCTCCCACCACAGCGCGCCAGAGGGGGCGCTCTCCGCCTGCCTGGCCGGCCAGGCGGCCAGAAGGCGGCCCTGGAAGGCAGCCGCATCCCAGCCGCTCCCGGGGTGGCTGGCCTGAACCCAGACTCCGCCTCAGGCCCGGGTGCCGGCCGTGCGGCCCGCGAGCCCCTTGACCTGCACCTGGCCGCCCCCACTAGCGCCCAGCCCCGGCGCAGCCACCTATCTGCCGGTGTGTCTCTCCACAGCTCCCTCCGGAAAAAGCCCCCCCTCCGCCGTTTCGCCACGGCCGAGTGCGGGAGCGGGGTCGTGGGCCAGGACTCGTTCTCCGAACCGGCCGACCACTAGGCACCGGGAACAGTGCTCGGCAGTTGGCGTGGATGCAAGTGTGGCCTTGCTGGCTGTAATGGGCCATGCCAACACAATGGTGGCTCCCAGTGGATTCGGGGCAACTGCCGTCGGGCAGGAGGGCCGGCCCGGCCACGGCTAGGTTGTGCCTAGCACTGCGTGAGTGGACAGGGTTGGTAATGCCCGAGGGACCTAGGGCCAAGGGACATTAAGCCTCCGGGGCCACGTCCTTGTGAGCATCAAGCGGGACCTGGGGCGGAGCGCCAAGCACCTACGGGCCTGGAGGATCCCGCCTGACCTGAGCTGCGAGGTCGCCCTTGACTATGCAACCCCTGGGTGCCTGAGGCCTCCTGTCGCCAGCCTGGGCGGGCGGCAGGGCCTTGCTGAAGAGGGCTGACCGCCGAGCAGGGAGCAAGTCGCCAGCACCAGCGAAGCAAAGCCTCAAGAGGCACCCCGTGGCCCCGGCTGCCCTCTAAGGCCATACCACCCTGAACGTGCCCCATCTCGTCTGATCGCGGAAGCTAAGCAGGGTCGGGCCTGGTTAGTACTTGGATGGGAGACCGCCTGGGAATACCGGGTGCTGTAGGCTTTTTGCCTCCCGCTCCGCCTTCTCCTTTAGTCGCCCGCCGCCTCCGCCGCCGCCCCCGCCCCCGCCGAGCAGCGCTGCAGGCCCCACCTCCTCCGGCCCCTCCCACCACAGCGCGCCAGAGGGGGCGCTCCGCGCCGGCCTGGCCGGCCAGGCGGCCAGAAGGCGGCCCTGGAAGGCAGCCGCCACCCCAGCCGCTCCCGTGGTGGCTGGCCCGGACCCAGACTCCGCCGCAGGCCGGGGTGCCGTCCGTGCGGCCCACGAAGCCCTCGACCTGCACTTGGCCGCCCCCACCGGAGCCCAGCCGCGCCGCAGCCCCCTGTCTGCCCGTGTGTATCTCCACAGCTCCCTCCGGAAAAAGCCCACCCTCCGCCGTTTCGCCACGGCCGGGGGCGGGAGCGGGGGCGGGGGCTGGGACCGGTTCGCTGGGCTGGCTAGACACCAGGCGCCGGGTCCTGTGCTCGGCGGGTGGCGTGGGGGCAAGGGTGGCCTTGCTGGGGCTAAGGGGCCGTGCCGGCTCAATGGTGGCTCCCAGTGGGTTAAGGGCCGACTGCCGTCGGGCAGGAGGGCCGGCCAGGCCGTGGCTGGGCTGCGCCTAGCACTGTGTGGATTGACAGGGTGGGGAATGCACAAGGGACCGAGGGCCACAGGCCCTTAAGCCTCCGGGGCCAAGTCCTGTGAGCGTTGAGCGGCTCTGGGGCGGAGGGCCAAGCGCCTACAGGCCTGGAGGGTCCCGCCTGACCTGAGCTGCGAAGTCGCCCACAACTCCACCACCCCCGGGCCCTCGAGGCCTCCTGTCGCTTGCCTGGGCGGACGGCAGGGCCGCGCCGGAGAGGGTTGGCTGCCGGGCTGGCGGTGAGTCGCCAGCACCAGCGAAGCTAAGCCTCAAGAGGCACACCGTGGCCCCCGCTGCATTCTACGGCCACACCTCCCTGAACGCACCACACCTCGTCTGATCTCGGAAGCTAATCAGGGTCTGGCCTGTTTCGTACCTGGATGGGAGACCACATGGGAATACCGAGTGCTGTAGGCTTTTTTGCCTCCCGCTCCGCCTTGACATTTAGTGGCCCGCGGCCGAGGCCGCCTCCGCCCCCGCTGAGCACCGCTGCAGGCCTCACCTCCTCACGTCCCTCCCAACACAGCGCGCCGGAGGGATCGCTCCCCGCCGAGCTGGCTGGACATGCGGCCAGAATGCGGCCCTGGAAGGCAGCCGCCACCCCAGCCGCTCCCGTGGTGGCTGGCCCGGACCCAGACTCCGCCGCAGGCCGGGGTGCCGTCCGTGCGGCCCGCGAGGCCCTCGACCTGCACTTGGCCGCCCCCACCGGAGCCCAGCCGCGCCGCAGCCCCCTGTCTGCCCGTGTGTCTCTCCACAGCTCCCTCCGGAAAAAGCCCCCCCATCCGCCGTTTCGCCACGGCCGGGGGCGGGAGCGGGGGCGGGGGCCGGGGCCGCTTCTCCGGGCCTGCCGGCCACCAGGGCCGGGGTCCTGTGCTCGGCGGGCGGCGTGGGGGCAAGGGGGGGCCTTGCTGGGGCTAAGGGGCCGTGCCCACTCCATGGTGGCTCCCAGTGGCTTCGGGCCAGCTGCTGCCCGGCCGGAGGGCCGGCCCGGCCGTGGCCGGGCTGCGCCTAACTCCGCGTGGGCGGGCAGGGGGGGATGCCCAAGGGACCGCGGCCGCCGGGCCCTGAAGCCTCCGGGGCCGCGTCCCTGTGAGCGTCGAGCGGGATCTGCGGCGGGGCGCCAAGCGCCGACGGGCCTGGAGCGTCCCGCCCGCCCTGGGCTGCGAGGTGGCCCACCACTCCGCCACCCCCGGGTCCCCGAGGCCTCCTGTCGCCTGCCTGGGCGGGCGGCAGGGCCCTGCCGGAGAGGGCTGGCCGCCGGCATGGCGGTAAGGCGCAGGCGCCAGCGAAGCTGGGCCTCAAGAGGCACCGCGCGGGCCCCTCCTGCGTCTACGGCCATACCACCCTGAACGCGCCCGATCTCGTCTGATCTCGGAAGCTAAGCAGGGTCGGGCCTGGTTAGTACTTGGATGGGAGACCGCCTGGGAATACCGGGTGCTGTAGGCTTTTTGCCTCCCGCTCCGCCTTCTCCTTTAGTCGCCCGCCGCCTCCGCCCCCGCCCCCGCCCCCGCCCCCGCCGGGCACCGCTGCAGGCCCCACCTCCTCCGGCCCCTCCCACCACAGCGCGCCAGAGGGGGCGCTCTCCGCCTGCCTGGCCGGCCAGGCGGCCAGAAGGCGGCCCTGGAAGGCAGCCGCATCCCAGCCGCTCCCGGGGTGGCTGGCCTGAACCCAGACTCCGCCTCAGGCCCGGGTGCCGGCCGTGCGGCCCGCGAGCCCCTTGACCTGCACCTGGCCGCCCCCACTAGCGCCCAGCCCCGGCGCAGCCACCTATCTGCCGGTGTGTCTCTCCACAGCTCCCTCCGGAAAAAGCCCCCCCTCCGCCGTTTCGCCACGGCCGAGTGCGGGAGCGGGGTCGTGGGCCAGGACTCGTTCTCCGAACCGGCCGACCACTAGGCACCGGGAACAGTGCTCGGCAGTTGGCGTGGATGCAAGTGTGGCCTTGCTGGCTGTAATGGGCCATGCCAACACAATGGTGGCTCCCAGTGGATTCGGGGCAACTGCCGTCGGGCAGGAGGGCCGGCCCGGCCACGGCTAGGTTGTGCCTAGCACTGCGTGAGTGGACAGGGTTGGTAATGCCCGAGGGACCTAGGGCCAAGGGACATTAAGCCTCCGGGGCCACGTCCTTGTGAGCATCAAGCGGGACCTGGGGCGGAGCGCCAAGCACCTACGGGCCTGGAGGATCCCGCCTGACCTGAGCTGCGAGGTCGCCCTTGACTATGCAACCCCTGGGTGCCTGAGGCCTCCTGTCGCCAGCCTGGGCGGGCGGCAGGGCCTTGCTGAAGAGGGCTGACCGCCGAGCAGGGAGCAAGTCGCCAGCACCAGCGAAGCAAAGCCTCAAGAGGCACCCCGTGGCCCCGGCTGCCCTCTAAGGCCATACCACCCTGAACGTGCCCCATCTCGTCTGATCGCGGAAGCTAAGCAGGGTCGGGCCTGGTTAGTACTTGGATGGGAGACCGCCTGGGAATACCGGGTGCTGTAGGCTTTTTGCCTCCTGCTCCGCCTTCTCCTTTAGTCGCCCGCCGCCTCCGCCGCCGCCCCCGCCCCCGCCGAGCAGCGCTGCAGGCCCCACCTCCTCCGGCCCCTCCCACCACAGCGCGCCAGAGGGGGCGCTCCGCGCCGGCCTGGCCGGCCAGGCGGCCAGAAGGCGGCCCTGGAAGGCAGCCGCCACCCCAGCCGCTCCCGTGGTGGCTGGCCCGGACCCAGACTCCGCCGCAGGCCGGGGTGCCGTCCATGCGGCCCACGAAGCCCTCGACCTGCACTTGGCCGCCCCCACCGGAGCCCAGCCGCGCCGCAGCCCCCTGTCTGCCCGTGTGTATCTCCACAGCTCCCTCCGGAAAAAGCCCACGCTCCGCCGTTTCGCCACGGCCGGGGGCGGGAGCGGGGGCGGGGGCTGGGACCGGTTCGCTGGGCTGGCTAGACACCAGGCGCCGGGTCCTGTGCTCGGCGGGTGGCGTGGGGGCAAGGGTGGCCTTGCTGGGGCTAAGGGGCCGTGCCGGCTCAATGGTGGCTCCCAGTGGGTTAAGGGCCGACTGCCGTCGGGCAGGAGGGCCGGCCAGGCCGTGGCTGGGCTGCGCCTAGCACTGTGTGGATTGACAGGGTGGGGAATGCACAAGGGACCGAGGGCCACAGGCCCTTAAGCCTCCGGGGCCAAGTCCTGTGAGCGTTGAGCGGCTCTGGGGCGGAGGGCCAAGCGCCTACAGGCCTGGAGGGTCCCGCCTGACCTGAGCTGCGAAGTCGCCCACAACTCCACCACCCCCGGGCCCTCGAGGCCTCCTGTCGCTTGCCTGGGCGGACGGCAGGGCCGCGCCGGAGAGGGTTGGCTGCCGGGCTGGCGGTGAGTCGCCAGCACCAGCGAAGCTAAGCCTCAAGAGGCACACCGTGGCCCCCGCTGCATTCTACGGCCACACCTCCCTGAACGCACCACACCTCGTCTGATCTCGGAAGCTAATCAGGGTCTGGCCTGTTTCGTACCTGGATGGGAGACCACATGGGAATACCGAGTGCTGTAGGCTTTTTTGCCTCCCGCTCCGCCTTGACATTTAGTGGCCCGCGGCCGAGGCCGCCTCCGCCCCCGCTGAGCACCGCTGCAGGCCTCACCTCCTCACGTCCCTCCCAACACAGCGCGCCGGAGGGATCGCTCCCCGCCGAGCTGGCTGGACATGCGGCCAGAATGCGGCCCTGGAAGGCAGCCGCCACCCCAGCCGCTCCCGTGGTGGCTGGCCCGGACCCAGACTCCGCCGCAGGCCGGGGTGCCGTCCGTGCGGCCCGCGAGGCCCTCGACCTGCACTTGGCCGCCCCCACCGGAGCCCAGCCGCGCCGCAGCCCCCTGTCTGCCCGTGTGTCTCTCCACAGCTCCCTCCGGAAAAAGCCCCCCCCTCCGCCGTTTCGCCACGGCCGGGGGCGGGAGCGGGGGCGGGGGCCGGGGCCGCTTCTCCGGGCCTGCCGGCCACCAGGGCCGGGGTCCTGTGCTCGGCGGGCGGCGTGGGGGCAAGGGGGGGCCTTGCTGGGGCTAAGGGGCCGTGCCCACTCCATGGTGGCTCCCAGTGGCTTCGGGCCAGCTGCTGCCCGGCCGGAGGGCCGGCCCGGCCGTGGCCGGGCTGCGCCTAACTCCGCGTGGGCGGGCAGGGGGGGATGCCCAAGGGACCGCGGCCGCCGGGCCCTGAAGCCTCCGGGGCCGCGTCCCTGTGAGCGTCGAGCGGGATCTGCGGCGGGGCGCCAAGTGCCGACGGGCCTGGAGCGTCCCGCCCGCCCTGGGCTGCGAGGTGGCCCACCACTCCGCCACCCCCGGGTCCCCGAGGCCTCCTGTCGCCTGCCTGGGCGGGCGGCAGGGCCCTGCCGGAGAGGGCTGGCCGCCGGCATGGCGGTAAGGCGCAGGCGCCAGCGAAGCTGGGCCTCAAGAGGCACCGCGCGGGCCCCTCCTGCGTCTACGGCCATACCACCCTGAACGCGCCCGATCTCGTCTGATCTCGGAAGCTAAGCAGGGTCGGGCCTGGTTAGTACTTGGATGGGAGACCGCCTGGGAATACCGGGTGCTGTAGGCTTTTTGCCTCCCGCTCCGCCTTCTCCTTTAGTCGCCCGCCGCCTCCGCCCCCGCCCCCGCCCCCGCCCCCGCCGGGCACCGCTGCAGGCCCCACCTCCTCCGGCCCCTCCCACCACAGCGCGCCAGAGGGGGCGCTCTCCGCCTGCCTGGCCGGCCAGGCGGCCAGAAGGCGGCCCTGGAAGGCAGCCGCATCCCAGCCGCTCCCGGGGTGGCTGGCCTGAACCCAGACTCCGCCTCAGGCCCGGGTGCCGGCCGTGCGGCCCGCGAGCCCCTTGACCTGCACCTGGCCGCCCCCACTAGCGCCCAGCCCCGGCGCAGCCACCTATCTGCCGGTGTGTCTCTCCACAGCTCCCTCCGGAAAAAGCCCCCCCTCCGCCGTTTCGCCACGGCCGAGTGCGGGAGCGGGGTCGTGGGCCAGGACTCGTTCTCCGAACCGGCCGACCACTAGGCACCGGGAACAGTGCTCGGCAGTTGGCGTGGATGCAAGTGTGGCCTTGCTGGCTGTAATGGGCCATGCCAACACAATGGTGGCTCCCAGTGGATTCGGGGCAACTGCCGTCGGGCAGGAGGGCCGGCCCGGCCACGGCTAGGTTGTGCCTAGCACTGCGTGAGTGGACAGGGTTGGTAATGCCCGAGGGACCTAGGGCCAAGGGACATTAAGCCTCCGGGGCCACGTCCTTGTGAGCATCAAGCGGGACCTGGGGCGGAGCGCCAAGCACCTACGGGCCTGGAGGATCCCGCCTGACCTGAGCTGCGAGGTCGCCCTTGACTATGCAACCCCTGGGTCCCTGAGGCCTCCTGTCGCCAGCCTGGGCGGGCGGCAGGGCCTTGCTGAAGAGGGCTGACCGCCGAGCAGGGAGCAAGTCGCCAGCACCAGCGAAGCAAAGCCTCAAGAGGCACCCCGTGGCCCCGGCTGCCCTCTAAGGCCATACCACCCTGAACGTGCCCCATCTCGTCTGATCGCGGAAGCTAAGCAGGGTCGGGCCTGGTTAGTACTTGGATGGGAGACCGCCTGGGAATACCGGGTGCTGTAGGCTTTTTGCCTCCCGCTCCGCCTTCTCCTTTAGTCGCCCGCCGCCTCCGCCGCCGCCCCCGCCCCCGCCGAGCAGCGCTGCAGGCCCCACCTCCTCCGGCCCCTCCCACCACAGCGCGCCAGAGGGGGCGCTCCGCGCCGGCCTGGCCGGCCAGGCGGCCAGAAGGCGGCCCTGGAAGGCAGCCGCCACCCCAGCCGCTCCCGTGGTGGCTGGCCCGGACCCAGACTCCGCCGCAGGCCGGGGTGCCGTCCGTGCGGCCCACGAAGCCCTCGACCTGCACTTGGCCGCCCCCACCGGAGCCCAGCCGCGCCGCAGCCCCCTGTCTGCCCGTGTGTATCTCCACAGCTCCCTCCAGAAAAAGCCCACCCTCCGCCGTTTCGCCACGGCCGGGGGCGGGAGCGGGGGCGGGGGCTGGGACCGGTTCGCTGGGCTGGCTAGACACCAGGCGCCGGGTCCTGTGCTCGGCGGGTGGCGTGGGGGCAAGGGTGGCCTTGCTGGGGCTAAGGGGCCGTGCCGGCTCAATGGTGGCTCCCAGTGGGTTAAGGGCCGACTGCCGTCGGGCAGGAGGGCCGGCCAGGCCGTGGCTGGGCTGCGCCTAGCACTGTGTGGATTGACAGGGTGGGGAATGCACAAGGGACCGAGGGCCACAGGCCCTTAAGCCTCCGGGGCCAAGTCCTGTGAGCGTTGAGCGGCTCTGGGGCGGAGGGCCAAGCGCCTACAGGCCTGGAGGGTCCCGCCTGACCTGAGCTGCGAAGTCGCCCACAACTCCACCACCCCCGGGCCCTCGAGGCCTCCTGTCGCTTGCCTGGGCGGACGGCAGGGCCGCGCCGGAGAGGGTTGGCTGCCGGGCTGGCGGTGAGTCGCCAGCACCAGCGAAGCTAAGCCTCAAGAGGCACACCGTGGCCCCCGCTGCATTCTACGGCCACACCTCCCTGAACGCACCACACCTCGTCTGATCTCGGAAGCTAATCAGGGTCTGGCCTGTTTCGTACCTGGATGGGAGACCACATGGGAATACCGAGTGCTGTAGGCTTTTTTGCCTCCCGCTCCGCCTTGACATTTAGTGGCCCGCGGCCGAGGCCGCCTCCGCCCCCGCTGAGCACCGCTGCAGGCCTCACCTCCTCACGTCCCTCCCAACACAGCGCGCCGGAGGGATCGCTCCCCGCCGAGCTGGCTGGACATGCGGCCAGAATGCGGCCCTGGAAGGCAGCCGCCACCCCAGCCGCTCCCGTGGTGGCTGGCCCGGACCCAGACTCCGCCGCAGGCCGGGGTGCCGTCCGTGCGGCCCGCGAGGCCCTCGACCTGCACTTGGCCGCCCCCACCGGAGCCCAGCCGCGCCGCAGCCCCCTGTCTGCCCGTGTGTCTCTCCACAGCTCCCTCCGGAAAAAGCCCCCCCCTCCGCCGTTTCGCCACGGCCGGGGGCGGGAGCGGGGGCGGGGGCCGGGGCCGCTTCTCCGGGCCTGCCGGCCACCAGGGCCGGGGTCCTGTGCTCGGCGGGCGGCGTGGGGGCAAGGGGGGGCCTTGCTGGGGCTAAGGGGCCGTGCCCACTCCATGGTGGCTCCCAGTGGCTTCGGGCCAGCTGCTGCCCGGCCGGAGGGCCGGCCCGGCCGTGGCCGGGCTGCGCCTAACTCCGCGTGGGCGGGCAGGGGGGGATGCCCAAGGGACCGCGGCCGCCGGGCCCTGAAGCCTCCGGGGCCGCGTCCCTGTGAGCGTCGAGCGGGATCTGCGGCGGGGCGCCAAGCGCCGACGGGCCTGGAGCGTCCCGCCCGCCCTGGGCTGCGAGGTGGCCCACCACTCCGCCACCCCCGGGTCCCCGAGGCCTCCTGTCGCCTGCCTGGGCGGGCGGCAGGGCCCTGCCGGAGAGGGCTGGCCGCCGGCATGGCGGTAAGGCGCAGGCGCCAGCGAAGCTGGGCCTCAAGAGGCACCGCGCGGGCCCCTCCTGCGTCTACGGCCATACCACCCTGAACGCGCCCGATCTCGTCTGATCTCGGAAGCTAAGCAGGGTCGGGCCTGGTTAGTACTTGGATGGGAGACCGCCTGGGAATACCGGGTGCTGTAGGCTTTTTGCCTCCCGCTCCGCCTTCTCCTTTAGTCGCCCGCCGCCTCCGCCCCCGCCCCCGCCCCCGCCCCCGCCGGGCACCGCTGCAGGCCCCACCTCCTCCGGCCCCTCCCACCACAGCGCGCCAGAGGGGGCGCTCTCCGCCTGCCTGGCCGGCCAGGCGGCCAGAAGGCGGCCCTGGAAGGCAGCCGCATCCCAGCCGCTCCCGGGGTGGCTGGCCTGAACCCAGACTCCGCCTCAGGCCCGGGTGCCGGCCGTGCGGCCCGCGAGCCCCTTGACCTGCACCTGGCCGCCCCCACTAGCGCCCAGCCCCGGCGCAGCCACCTATCTGCCGGTGTGTCTCTCCACAGCTCCCTCCGGAAAAAGCCCCCCCTCCGCCGTTTCGCCACGGCCGAGTGCGGGAGCGGGGTCGTGGGCCAGGACTCGTTCTCCGAACCGGCCGACCACTAGGCACCGGGAACAGTGCTCGGCAGTTGGCGTGGATGCAAGTGTGGCCTTGCTGGCTGTAATGGGCCATGCCAACACAATGGTGGCTCCCAGTGGATTCGGGGCAACTGCCGTCGGGCAGGAGGGCCGGCCCGGCCACGGCTAGGTTGTGCCTAGCACTGCGTGAGTGGACAGGGTTGGTAATGCCCGAGGGACCTAGGGCCAAGGGACATTAAGCCTCCGGGGCCACGTCCTTGTGAGCATCAAGCGGGACCTGGGGCGGAGCGCCAAGCACCTACGGGCCTGGAGGATCCCGCCTGACCTGAGCTGCGAGGTCGCCCTTGACTATGCAACCCCTGGGTCCCTGAGGCCTCCTGTCGCCAGCCTGGGCGGGCGGCAGGGCCTTGCTGAAGAGGGCTGACCGCCGAGCAGGGAGCAAGTCGCCAGCACCAGCGAAGCAAAGCCTCAAGAGGCACCCCGTGGCCCCGGCTGCCCTCTAAGGCCATACCACCCTGAACGTGCCCCATCTCGTCTGATCGCGGAAGCTAAGCAGGGTCGGGCCTGGTTAGTACTTGGATGGGAGACCGCCTGGGAATACCGGGTGCTGTAGGCTTTTTGCCTCCCGCTCCGCCTTCTCCTTTAGTCGCCCGCCGCCTCCGCCGCCGCCCCCGCCCCCGCCGAGCAGCGCTGCAGGCCCCACCTCCTCCGGCCCCTCCCACCACAGCGCGCCAGAGGGGGCGCTCCGCGCCGGCCTGGCCGGCCAGGCGGCCAGAAGGCGGCCCTGGAAGGCAGCCGCCACCCCAGCCGCTCCCGTGGTGGCTGGCCCGGACCCAGACTCCGCCGCAGGCCGGGGTGCCGTCCGTGCGGCCCACGAAGCCCTCGACCTGCACTTGGCCGCCCCCACCGGAGCCCAGCCGCGCCGCAGCCCCCTGTCTGCCCGTGTGTATCTCCACAGCTCCCTCCGGAAAAAGCCCACCCTCCGCCGTTTCGCCACGGCCGGGGGCGGGAGCGGGGGCGGGGGCTGGGACCGGTTCGCTGGGCTGGCTAGACACCAGGCGCCGGGTCCTGTGCTCGGCGGGTGGCGTGGGGGCAAGGGTGGCCTTGCTGGGGCTAAGGGGCCGTGCCGGCTCAATGGTGGCTCCCAGTGGGTTAAGGGCCGACTGCCGTCGGGCAGGAGGGCCGGCCAGGCCGTGGCTGGGCTGCGCCTAGCACTGTGTGGATTGACAGGGTGGGGAATGCACAAGGGACCGAGGGCCACAGGCCCTTAAGCCTCCGGGGCCAAGTCCTGTGAGCGTTGAGCGGCTCTGGGGCGGAGGGCCAAGCGCCTACAGGCCTGGAGGGTCCCGCCTGACCTGAGCTGCGAAGTCGCCCACAACTCCACCACCCCCGGGCCCTCGAGGCCTCCTGTCGCTTGCCTGGGCGGACGGCAGGGCCGCGCCGGAGAGGGTTGGCTGCCGGGCTGGCGGTGAGTCGCCAGCACCAGCGAAGCTAAGCCTCAAGAGGCACACCGTGGCCCCCGCTGCATTCTACGGCCACACCTCCCTGAACGCACCACACCTCGTCTGATCTCGGAAGCTAATCAGGGTCTGGCCTGTTTCGTACCTGGATGGGAGACCACATGGGAATACCGAGTGCTGTAGGCTTTTTTGCCTCCCGCTCCGCCTTGACATTTAGTGGCCCGCGGCCGAGGCCGCCTCCGCCCCCGCTGAGCACCGCTGCAGGCCTCACCTCCTCACGTCCCTCCCAACACAGCGCGCCGGAGGGATCGCTCCCCGCCGAGCTGGCTGGACATGCGGCCAGAATGCGGCCCTGGAAGGCAGCCGCCACCCCAGCCGCTCCCGTGGTGGCTGGCCCGGACCCAGACTCCGCCGCAGGCCGGGGTGCCGTCCGTGCGGCCCGCGAGGCCCTCGACCTGCACTTGGCCGCCCCCACCGGAGCCCAGCCGCGCCGCAGCCCCCTGTCTGCCCGTGTGTCTCTCCACAGCTCCCTCCGGAAAAAGCCCCCCCCTCCGCCGTTTCGCCACGGCCGGGGGCGGGAGCGGGGGCGGGGGCCGGGGCCGCTTCTCCGGGCCTGCCGGCCACCAGGGCCGGGGTCCTGTGCTCGGCGGGCGGCGTGGGGGCAAGGGGGGGCCTTGCTGGGGCTAAGGGGCCGTGCCCACTCCATGGTGGCTCCCAGTGGCTTCGGGCCAGCTGCTGCCCGGCCGGAGGGCCGGCCCGGCCGTGGCCGGGCTGCGCCTAACTCCGCGTGGGCGGGCAGGGGGGGATGCCCAAGGGACCGCGGCCGCCGGGCCCTGAAGCCTCCGGGGCCGCGTCCCTGTGAGCGTCGAGCGGGATCTGCGGCGGGGCGCCAAGCGCCGACGGGCCTGGAGCGTCCCGCCCGCCCTGGGCTGCGAGGTGGCCCACCACTCCGCCACCCCCGGGTCCCCGAGGCCTCCTGTCGCCTGCCTGGGCGGGCGGCAGGGCCCTGCCGGAGAGGGCTGGCCGCCGGCATGGCGGTAAGGCGCAGGCGCCAGCGAAGCTGGGCCTCAAGAGGCACCGCGCGGGCCCCTCCTGCGTCTACGGCCATACCACCCTGAACGCGCCCGATCTCGTCTGATCTCGGAAGCTAAGCAGGGTCGGGCCTGGTTAGTACTTGGATGGGAGACCGCCTGGGAATACCGGGTGCTGTAGGCTTTTTGCCTCCCGCTCCGCCTTCTCCTTTAGTCGCCCGCCGCCTCCGCCCCCGCCCCCGCCCCCGCCCCCGCCGGGCACCGCTGCAGGCCCCACCTCCTCCGGCCCCTCCCACCACAGCGCGCCAGAGGGGGCGCTCTCCGCCTGCCTGGCCGGCCAGGCGGCCAGAAGGCGGCCCTGGAAGGCAGCCGCATCCCAGCCGCTCCCGGGGTGGCTGGCCTGAACCCAGACTCCGCCTCAGGCCCGGGTGCCGGCCGTGCGGCCCGCGAGCCCCTTGACCTGCACCTGGCCGCCCCCACTAGCGCCCAGCCCCGGCGCAGCCACCTATCTGCCGGTGTGTCTCTCCACAGCTCCCTCCGGAAAAAGCCCCCCCTCCGCCGTTTCGCCACGGCCGAGTGCGGGAGCGGGGTCGTGGGCCAGGACTCGTTCTCCGAACCGGCCGACCACTAGGCACCGGGAACAGTGCTCGGCAGTTGGCGTGGATGCAAGTGTGGCCTTGCTGGCTGTAATGGGCCATGCCAACACAATGGTGGCTCCCAGTGGATTCGGGGCAACTGCCGTCGGGCAGGAGGGCCGGCCCGGCCACGGCTAGGTTGTGCCTAGCACTGCGTGAGTGGACAGGGTTGGTAATGCCCGAGGGACCTAGGGCCAAGGGACATTAAGCCTCCGGGGCCACGTCCTTGTGAGCATCAAGCGGGACCTGGGGCGGAGCGCCAAGCACCTACGGGCCTGGAGGATCCCGCCTGACCTGAGCTGCGAGGTCGCCCTTGACTATGCAACCCCTGGGTCCCTGAGGCCTCCTGTCGCCAGCCTGGGCGGGCGGCAGGGCCTTGCTGAAGAGGGCTGACCGCCGAGCAGGGAGCAAGTCGCCAGCACCAGCGAAGCAAAGCCTCAAGAGGCACCCCGTGGCCCCGGCTGCCCTCTAAGGCCATACCACCCTGAACGTGCCCCATCTCGTCTGATCGCGGAAGCTAAGCAGGGTCGGGCCTGGTTAGTACTTGGATGGGAGACCGCCTGGGAATACCGGGTGCTGTAGGCTTTTTGCCTCCCGCTCCGCCTTCTCCTTTAGTCGCCCGCCGCCTCCGCCGCCGCCCCCGCCCCCGCCGAGCAGCGCTGCAGGCCCCACCTCCTCCGGCCCCTCCCACCACAGCGCGCCAGAGGGGGCGCTCCGCGCCGGCCTGGCCGGCCAGGCGGCCAGAAGGCGGCCCTGGAAGGCAGCCGCCACCCCAGCCGCTCCCGTGGTGGCTGGCCCGGACCCAGACTCCGCCGCAGGCCGGGGTGCCGTCCGTGCGGCCCACGAAGCCCTCGACCTGCACTTGGCCGCCCCCACCGGAGCCCAGCCGCGCCGCAGCCCCCTGTCTGCCCGTGTGTATCTCCACAGCTCCCTCCGGAAAAAGCCCACCCTCCGCCGTTTCGCCACGGCCGGGGGCGGGAGCGGGGGCGGGGGCTGGGACCGGTTCGCTGGGCTGGCTAGACACCAGGCGCCGGGTCCTGTGCTCGGCGGGTGGCGTGGGGGCAAGGGTGGCCTTGCTGGGGCTAAGGGGCCGTGCCGGCTCAATGGTGGCTCCCAGTGGGTTAAGGGCCGACTGCCGTCGGGCAGGAGGGCCGGCCAGGCCGTGGCTGGGCTGCGCCTAGCACTGTGTGGATTGACAGGGTGGGGAATGCACAAGGGACCGAGGGCCACAGGCCCTTAAGCCTCCGGGGCCAAGTCCTGTGAGCGTTGAGCGGCTCTGGGGCGGAGGGCCAAGCGCCTACAGGCCTGGAGGGTCCCGCCTGACCTGAGCTGCGAAGTCGCCCACAACTCCACCACCCCCGGGCCCTCGAGGCCTCCTGTCGCTTGCCTGGGCGGACGGCAGGGCCGCGCCGGAGAGGGTTGGCTGCCGGGCTGGCGGTGAGTCGCCAGCACCAGCGAAGCTAAGCCTCAAGAGGCACACCGTGGCCCCCGCTGCATTCTACGGCCACACCTCCCTGAACGCACCACACCTCGTCTGATCTCGGAAGCTAATCAGGGTCTGGCCTGTTTCGTACCTGGATGGGAGACCACATGGGAATACCGAGTGCTGTAGGCTTTTTTGCCTCCCGCTCCGCCTTGACATTTAGTGGCCCGCGGCCGAGGCCGCCTCCGCCCCCGCTGAGCACCGCTGCAGGCCTCACCTCCTCACGTCCCTCCCAACACAGCGCGCCGGAGGGATCGCTCCCCGCCGAGCTGGCTGGACATGCGGCCAGAATGCGGCCCTGGAAGGCAGCCGCCACCCCAGCCGCTCCCGTGGTGGCTGGCCCGGACCCAGACTCCGCCGCAGGCCGGGGTGCCGTCCGTGCGGCCCGCGAGGCCCTCGACCTGCACTTGGCCGCCCCCACCGGAGCCCAGCCGCGCCGCAGCCCCCTGTCTGCCCGTGTGTCTCTCCACAGCTCCCTCCGGAAAAAGCCCCCCCCTCCGCCGTTTCGCCACGGCCGGGGGCGGGAGCGGGGGCGGGGGCCGGGGCCGCTTCTCCGGGCCTGCCGGCCACCAGGGCCGGGGTCCTGTGCTCGGCGGGCGGCGTGGGGGCAAGGGGGGGCCTTGCTGGGGCTAAGGGGCCGTGCCCACTCCATGGTGGCTCCCAGTGGCTTCGGGCCAGCTGCTGCCCGGCCGGAGGGCCGGCCCGGCCGTGGCCGGGCTGCGCCTAACTCCGCGTGGGCGGGCAGGGGGGGATGCCCAAGGGACCGCGGCCGCCGGGCCCTGAAGCCTCCGGGGCCGCGTCCCTGTGAGCGTCGAGCGGGATCTGCGGCGGGGCGCCAAGCGCCGACGGGCCTGGAGCGTCCCGCCCGCCCTGGGCTGCGAGGTGGCCCACCACTCCGCCACCCCCGGGTCCCCGAGGCCTCCTGTCGCCTGCCTGGGCGGGCGGCAGGGCCCTGCCGGAGAGGGCTGGCCGCCGGCATGGCGGTAAGGCGCAGGCGCCAGCGAAGCTGGGCCTCAAGAGGCACCGCGCGGGCCCCTCCTGCGTCTACGGCCATACCACCCTGAACGCGCCCGATCTCGTCTGATCTCGGAAGCTAAGCAGGGTCGGGCCTGGTTAGTACTTGGATGGGAGACCGCCTGGGAATACCGGGTGCTGTAGGCTTTTTGCCTCCCGCTCCGCCTTCTCCTTTAGTCGCCCGCCGCCTCCGCCCCCGCCCCCGCCCCCGCCCCCGCCGGGCACCGCTGCAGGCCCCACCTCCTCCGGCCCCTCCCACCACAGCGCGCCAGAGGGGGCGCTCTCCGCCTGCCTGGCCGGCCAGGCGGCCAGAAGGCGGCCCTGGAAGGCAGCCGCATCCCAGCCGCTCCCGGGGTGGCTGGCCTGAACCCAGACTCCGCCTCAGGCCCGGGTGCCGGCCGTGCGGCCCGCGAGCCCCTTGACCTGCACCTGGCCGCCCCCACTAGCGCCCAGCCCCGGCGCAGCCACCTATCTGCCGGTGTGTCTCTCCACAGCTCCCTCCGGAAAAAGCCCCCCCTCCGCCGTTTCGCCACGGCCGAGTGCGGGAGCGGGGTCGTGGGCCAGGACTCGTTCTCCGAACCGGCCGACCACTAGGCACCGGGAACAGTGCTCGGCAGTTGGCGTGGATGCAAGTGTGGCCTTGCTGGCTGTAATGGGCCATGCCAACACAATGGTGGCTCCCAGTGGATTCGGGGCAACTGCCGTCGGGCAGGAGGGCCGGCCCGGCCACGGCTAGGTTGTGCCTAGCACTGCGTGAGTGGACAGGGTTGGTAATGCCCGAGGGACCTAGGGCCAAGGGACATTAAGCCTCCGGGGCCACGTCCTTGTGAGCATCAAGCGGGACCTGGGGCGGAGCGCCAAGCACCTACGGGCCTGGAGGATCCCGCCTGACCTGAGCTGCGAGGTCGCCCTTGACTATGCAACCCCTGGGTCCCTGAGGCCTCCTGTCGCCAGCCTGGACGGGCGGCAGGGCCTTGCTGAAGAGGGCTGACCGCCGAGCAGGGAGCAAGTCGCCAGCACCAGCGAAGCAAAGCCTCAAGAGGCACCCCGTGGCCCCGGCTGCCCTCTAAGGCCATACCACCCTGAACGCGCCCCATCTCGTCTGATCTCGGAAGCTAAGCAGGGTCGGGCCTGGTTAGTACTTGGATGGGAGACCGCCTGGGAATACCGGGTGCTGTAGGCTTCTTGCCTCCCGCTCCGCCTTCTCCTTTAGTCGCCCGCCGCCTCCGCCCCCGCCCCCGCCCCCGCCGGGCAGCGCTGCAGGCCCCACCTCCTCCGGCCCCTCCCACCACAGCGCGCCAGAGGGGGCGCTCCGCGCCGGCCTGGCCGGCCAGGCGGCCAGAAGGCGGCCCTGGAAGGCAGCCGCCACCCCAGCCGCTCCCGTGGTGGCTGGCCCGGACCCAGACTCCGCCGCAGGCCGGGGTGCCGTCCGTGCGGCCCACGAAGCCCTCGACCTGCACTTGGCCGCCCCCACCGGAGCCCAGCCGCGCCGCAGCCCCCTGTCTGCCCGTGTGTATCTCCACAGCTCCCTCCGGAAAAAGCCCACGCTCCGCCGTTTCGCCACGGCCGGGGGCGGGAGCGGGGGCGGGGGCTGGGACCGGTTCGCTGGGCTGGCTAGACACCAGGCGCCGGGTCCTGTGCTCGGCGGGTGGCGTGGGGGCAAGGGTGGCCTTGCTGGGGCTAAGGGGCCGTGCCGGCTCAATGGTGGCTCCCAGTGGGTTAAGGGCCGACTGCCGTCGGGCAGGAGGGCCGGCCAGGCCGTGGCTGGGCTGCGCCTAGCACTGTGTGGATTGACAGGGTGGGGAATGCACAAGGGACCGAGGGCCACAGGCCCTTAAGCCTCCGGGGCCAAGTCCTGTGAGCGTTGAGCGGCTCTGGGGCGGAGGGCCAAGCGCCTACAGGCCTGGAGGGTCCCGCCTGACCTGAGCTGCGAAGTCGCCCACAACTCCACCACCCCCGGGCCCTCGAGGCCTCCTGTCGCTTGCCTGGGCGGACGGCAGGGCCGCGCCGGAGAGGGTTGGCTGCCGGGCTGGCGGTGAGTCGCCAGCACCAGCGAAGCTAAGCCTCAAGAGGCACACCGTGGCCCCCGCTGCATTCTACGGCCACACCTCCCTGAACGCACCACACCTCGTCTGATCTCGGAAGCTAATCAGGGTCTGGCCTGTTTCGTACCTGGATGGGAGACCACATGGGAATACCGAGTGCTGTAGGCTTTTTTGCCTCCCGCTCCGCCTTGACATTTAGTGGCCCGCGGCCGAGGCCGCCTCCGCCCCCGCTGAGCACCGCTGCAGGCCTCACCTCCTCACGTCCCTCCCAACACAGCGCGCCGGAGGGATCGCTCCCCGCCGAGCTGGCTGGACATGCGGCCAGAATGCGGCCCTGGAAGGCAGCCGCCACCCCAGCCGCTCCCGTGGTGGCTGGCCCGGACCCAGACTCCGCCGCAGGCCGGGGTGCCGTCCGTGCGGCCCGCGAGGCCCTCGACCTGCACTTGGCCGCCCCCACCGGAGCCCAGCCGCGCCGCAGCCCCCTGTCTGCCCGTGTGTCTCTCCACAGCTCCCTCCGGAAAAAGCCCCCCCCTCCGCCGTTTCGCCACGGCCGGGGGCGGGAGCGGGGGCGGGGGCCGGGGCCGCTTCTCCGGGCCTGCCGGCCACCAGGGCCGGGGTCCTGTGCTCGGCGGGCGGCGTGGGGGCAAGGGGGGGCCTTGCTGGGGCTAAGGGGCCGTGCCCACTCCATGGTGGCTCCCAGTGGCTTCGGGCCAGCTGCTGCCCGGCCGGAGGGCCGGCCCGGCCGTGGCCGGGCTGCGCCTAACTCCGCGTGGGCGGGCAGGGGGGGATGCCCAAGGGACCGCGGCCGCCGGGCCCTGAAGCCTCCGGGGCCGCGTCCCTGTGAGCGTCGAGCGGGATCTGCGGCGGGGCGCCAAGCGCCGACGGGCCTGGAGCGTCCCGCCCGCCCTGGGCTGCGAGGTGGCCCACCACTCCGCCACCCCCGGGTCCCCGAGGCCTCCTGTCGCCTGCCTGGGCGGGCGGCAGGGCCCTGCCGGAGAGGGCTGGCCGCCGGCATGGCGGTAAGGCGCAGGCGCCAGCGAAGCTGGGCCTCAAGAGGCACCGCGCGGGCCCCTCCTGCGTCTACGGCCATACCACCCTGAACGCGCCCGATCTCGTCTGATCTCGGAAGCTAAGCAGGGTCGGGCCTGGTTAGTACTTGGATGGGAGACCGCCTGGGAATACCGGGTGCTGTAGGCTTTTTGCCTCCCGCTCCGCCTTCTCCTTTAGTCGCCCGCCGCCTCCGCCCCCGCCCCCGACCCCGCCCCCGCCGGGCACCGCTGCAGGCCCCACCTCCTCCGGCCCCTCCCACCACAGCGCGCCAGAGGGGGCGCTCTCCGCCTGCCTGGCCGGCCAGGCGGCCAGAAGGCGGCCCTGGAAGGCAGCCGCATCCCAGCCGCTCCCGGGGTGGCTGGCCTGAACCCAGACTCCGCCTCAGGCCCGGGTGCCGGCCGTGCGGCCCGCGAGCCCCTTGACCTGCACCTGGCCGCCCCCACTAGCGCCCAGCCCCGGCGCAGCCACCTATCTGCCGGTGTGTCTCTCCACAGCTCCCTCCGGAAAAAGCCCCCCCTCCGCCGTTTCGCCACGGCCGAGTGCGGGAGCGGGGTCGTGGGCCAGGACTCGTTCTCCGAACCGGCCGACCACTAGGCACCGGGAACAGTGCTCGGCAGTTGGCGTGGATGCAAGTGTGGCCTTGCTGGCTGTAATGGGCCATGCCAACACAATGGTGGCTCCCAGTGGATTCGGGGCAACTGCCGTCGGGCAGGAGGGCCGGCCCGGCCACGGCTAGGTTGTGCCTAGCACTGCGTGAGTGGACAGGGTTGGTAATGCCCGAGGGACCTAGGGCCAAGGGACATTAAGCCTCCGGGGCCACGTCCTTGTGAGCATCAAGCGGGACCTGGGGCGGAGCGCCAAGCACCTACGGGCCTGGAGGATCCCGCCTGACCTGAGCTGCGAGGTCGCCCTTGACTATGCAACCCCTGGGTCCCTGAGGCCTCCTGTCGCCAGCCTGGGCGGGCGGCAGGGCCTTGCTGAAGAGGGCTGACCGCCGAGCAGGGAGCAAGTCGCCAGCACCAGCGAAGCAAAGCCTCAAGAGGCACCCCGTGGCCCCGGCTGCCCTCTAAGGCCATACCACCCTGAACGTGCCCCATCTCGTCTGATCGCGGAAGCTAAGCAGGGTCGGGCCTGGTTAGTACTTGGATGGGAGACCGCCTGGGAATACCGGGTGCTGTAGGCTTTTTGCCTCCCGCTCCGCCTTCTCCTTTAGTCGCCCGCCGCCTCCGCCGCCGCCCCCGCCCCCGCCGGGCAGCGCTGCAGGCCCCACCTCCTCCGGCCCCTCCCACCACAGCGCGCCAGAGGGGGCGCTCCGCGCCGGCCTGGCCGGCCAGGCGGCCAGAAGGCGGCCCTGGAAGGCAGCCGCCACCCCAGCCGCTCCCGTGGTGGCTGGCCCGGACCCAGACTCCGCCGCAGGCCGGGGTGCCGTCCGTGCGGCCCACGAAGCCCTCGACCTGCACTTGGCCGCCCCCACCGGAGCCCAGCCGCGCCGCAGCCCCCTGTCTGCCCGTGTGTATCTCCACAGCTCCCTCCGGAAAAAGCCCACCCTCCGCCGTTTCGCCACGGCCGGGGGCGGGAGCGGGAGCGGGGGCGGGGGCTGGGACCGGTTCGCTGGGCTGGCTAGACACCAGGCGCCGGGTCCTGTGCTCGGCGGGTGGCGTGGGGGCAAGGGTGGCCTTGCTGGGGCTAAGGGGCCGTGCCGGCTCAATGGTGGCTCCCAGTGGGTTAAGGGCCGACTGCCGTCGGGCAGGAGGGCCGGCCAGGCCGTGGCTGGGCTGCGCCTAGCACTGTGTGGATTGACAGGGTGGGGAATGCACAAGGGACCGAGGGCCACAGGCCCTTAAGCCTCCGGGGCCAAGTCCTGTGAGCGTTGAGCGGCTCTGGGGCGGAGGGCCAAGCGCCTACAGGCCTGGAGGGTCCCGCCTGACCTGAGCTGCGAAGTCGCCCACAACTCCACCACCCCCGGGCCCTCGAGGCCTCCTGTCGCTTGCCTGGGCGGACGGCAGGGCCGCGCCGGAGAGGGTTGGCTGCCGGGCTGGCGGTGAGTCGCCAGCACCAGCGAAGCTAAGCCTCAAGAGGCACACCGTGGCCCCCGCTGCATTCTACGGCCACACCTCCCTGAACGCACCACACCTCGTCTGATCTCGGAAGCTAATCAGGGTCTGGCCTGTTTCGTACCTGGATGGGAGACCACATGGGAATACCGAGTGCTGTAGGCTTTTTTGCCTCCCGCTCCGCCTTGACATTTAGTGGCCCGCGGCCGAGGCCGCCTCCGCCCCCGCTGAGCACCGCTGCAGGCCTCACCTCCTCACGTCCCTCCCAACACAGCGCGCCGGAGGGATCGCTCCCCGCCGAGCTGGCTGGACATGCGGCCAGAATGCGGCCCTGGAAGGCAGCCGCCACCCCAGCCGCTCCCGTGGTGGCTGGCCCGGACCCAGACTCCGCCGCAGGCCGGGGTGCCGTCCGTGCGGCCCGCGAGGCCCTCGACCTGCACTTGGCCGCCCCCACCGGAGCCCAGCCGCGCCGCAGCCCCCTGTCTGCCCGTGTGTCTCTCCACAGCTCCCTCCGGAAAAAGCCCCCCCCTCCGCCGTTTCGCCACGGCCGGGGGCGGGAGCGGGGGCGGGGGCCGGGGCCGCTTCTCCGGGCCTGCCGGCCACCAGGGCCGGGGTCCTGTGCTCGGCGGGCGGCGTGGGGGCAAGGGGGGGCCTTGCTGGGGCTAAGGGGCCGTGCCCACTCCATGGTGGCTCCCAGTGGCTTCGGGCCAGCTGCTGCCCGGCCGGAGGGCCGGCCCGGCCGTGGCCGGGCTGCGCCTAACTCCGCGTGGGCGGGCAGGGGGGGATGCCCAAGGGACCGCGGCCGCCGGGCCCTGAAGCCTCCGGGGCCGCGTCCCTGTGAGCGTCGAGCGGGATCTGCGGCGGGGCGCCAAGCGCCGACGGGCCTGGAGCGTCCCGCCCGCCCTGGGCTGCGAGGTGGCCCACCACTCCGCCACCCCCGGGTCCCCGAGGCCTCCTGTCGCCTGCCTGGGCGGGCGGCAGGGCCCTGCCGGAGAGGGCTGGCCGCCGGCATGGCGGTAAGGCGCAGGCGCCAGCGAAGCTGGGCCTCAAGAGGCACCGCGCGGGCCCCTCCTGCGTCTACGGCCATACCACCCTGAACGCGCCCGATCTCGTCTGATCTCGGAAGCTAAGCAGGGTCGGGCCTGGTTAGTACTTGGATGGGAGACCGCCTGGGAATACCGGGTGCTGTAGGCTTTTTGCCTCCCGCTCCGCCTTCTCCTTTAGTCGCCCGCCGCCTCCGCCCCCGCCCCCGACCCCGCCCCCGCCGGGCACCGCTGCAGGCCCCACCTCCTCCGGCCCCTCCCACCACAGCGCGCCAGAGGGGGCGCTCTCCGCCTGCCTGGCCGGCCAGGCGGCCAGAAGGCGGCCCTGGAAGGCAGCCGCATCCCAGCCGCTCCCGGGGTGGCTGGCCTGAACCCAGACTCCGCCTCAGGCCCGGGTGCCGGCCGTGCGGCCCGCGAGCCCCTTGACCTGCACCTGGCCGCCCCCACTAGCGCCCAGCCCCGGCGCAGCCACCTATCTGCCGGTGTGTCTCTCCACAGCTCCCTCCGGAAAAAGCCCCCCCTCCGCCGTTTCGCCACGGCCGAGTGCGGGAGCGGGGTCGTGGGCCAGGACTCGTTCTCCGAACCGGCCGACCACTAGGCACCGGGAACAGTGCTCGGCAGTTGGCGTGGATGCAAGTGTGGCCTTGCTGGCTGTAATGGGCCATGCCAACACAATGGTGGCTCCCAGTGGATTCGGGGCAACTGCCGTCGGGCAGGAGGGCCGGCCCGGCCACGGCTAGGTTGTGCCTAGCACTGCGTGAGTGGACAGGGTTGGTAATGCCCGAGGGACCTAGGGCCAAGGGACATTAAGCCTCCGGGGCCACGTCCTTGTGAGCATCAAGCGGGACCTGGGGCGGAGCGCCAAGCACCTACGGGCCTGGAGGATCCCGCCTGACCTGAGCTGCGAGGTCGCCCTTGACTATGCAACCCCTGGGTCCCTGAGGCCTCCTGTCGCCAGCCTGGGCGGGCGGCAGGGCCTTGCTGAAGAGGGCTGACCGCCGAGCAGGGAGCAAGTCGCCAGCACCAGCGAAGCAAAGCCTCAAGAGGCACCCCGTGGCCCCGGCTGCCCTCTAAGGCCATACCACCCTGAACGTGCCCCATCTCGTCTGATCGCGGAAGCTAAGCAGGGTCGGGCCTGGTTAGTACTTGGATGGGAGACCGCCTGGGAATACCGGGTGCTGTAGGCTTTTTGCCTCCCGCTCCGCCTTCTCCTTTAGTCGCCCGCCGCCTCCGCCGCCGCCCCCGCCCCCGCCGGGCAGCGCTGCAGGCCCCACCTCCTCCGGCCCCTCCCACCACAGCGCGCCAGAGGGGGCGCTCCGCGCCGGCCTGGCCGGCCAGGCGGCCAGAAGGCGGCCCTGGAAGGCAGCCGCCACCCCAGCCGCTCCCGTGGTGGCTGGCCCGGACCCAGACTCCGCCGCAGGCCGGGGTGCCGTCCGTGCGGCCCACGAAGCCCTCGACCTGCACTTGGCCGCCCCCACCGGAGCCCAGCCGCGCCGCAGCCCCCTGTCTGCCCGTGTGTATCTCCACAGCTCCCTCCGGAAAAAGCCCACCCTCCGCCGTTTCGCCACGGCCGGGGGCGGGAGCGGGGGCGGGGGCTGGGACCGGTTCGCTGGGCTGGCTAGACACCAGGCGCCGGGTCCTGTGCTCGGCGGGTGGCGTGGGGGCAAGGGTGGCCTTGCTGGGGCTAAGGGGCCGTGCCGGCTCAATGGTGGCTCCCAGTGGGTTAAGGGCCGACTGCCGTCGGGCAGGAGGGCCGGCCAGGCCGTGGCTGGGCTGCGCCTAGCACTGTGTGGATTGACAGGGTGGGGAATGCACAAGGGACCGAGGGCCACAGGCCCTTAAGCCTCCGGGGCCAAGTCCTGTGAGCGTTGAGCGGCTCTGGGGCGGAGGGCCAAGCGCCTACAGGCCTGGAGGGTCCCGCCTGACCTGAGCTGCGAAGTCGCCCACAACTCCACCACCCCCGGGCCCTCGAGGCCTCCTGTCGCTTGCCTGGGCGGACGGCAGGGCCGCGCCGGAGAGGGTTGGCTGCCGGGCTGGCGGTGAGTCGCCAGCACCAGCGAAGCTAAGCCTCAAGAGGCACACCGTGGCCCCCGCTGCATTCTACGGCCACACCTCCCTGAACGCACCACACCTCGTCTGATCTCGGAAGCTAATCAGGGTCTGGCCTGTTTCGTACCTGGATGGGAGACCACATGGGAATACCGAGTGCTGTAGGCTTTTTTGCCTCCCGCTCCGCCTTGACATTTAGTGGCCCGCGGCCGAGGCCGCCTCCGCCCCCGCTGAGCACCGCTGCAGGCCTCACCTCCTCACGTCCCTCCCAACACAGCGCGCCGGAGGGATCGCTCCCCGCCGAGCTGGCTGGACATGCGGCCAGAATGCGGCCCTGGAAGGCAGCCGCCACCCCAGCCGCTCCCGTGGTGGCTGGCCCGGACCCAGACTCCGCCGCAGGCCGGGGTGCCGTCCGTGCGGCCCGCGAGGCCCTCGACCTGCACTTGGCCGCCCCCACCGGAGCCCAGCCGCGCCGCAGCCCCCTGTCTGCCCGTGTGTCTCTCCACAGCTCCCTCCGGAAAAAGCCCCCCCCTCCGCCGTTTCGCCACGGCCGGGGGCGGGAGCGGGGGCGGGGGCCGGGGCCGCTTCTCCGGGCCTGCCGGCCACCAGGGCCGGGGTCCTGTGCTCGGCGGGCGGCGTGGGGGCAAGGGGGGGCCTTGCTGGGGCTAAGGGGCCGTGCCCACTCCATGGTGGCTCCCAGTGGCTTCGGGCCAGCTGCTGCCCGGCCGGAGGGCCGGCCCGGCCGTGGCCGGGCTGCGCCTAACTCCGCGTGGGCGGGCAGGGGGGGATGCCCAAGGGACCGCGGCCGCCGGGCCCTGAAGCCTCCGGGGCCGCGTCCCTGTGAGCGTCGAGCGGGATCTGCGGCGGGGCGCCAAGCGCCGACGGGCCTGGAGCGTCCCGCCCGCCCTGGGCTGCGAGGTGGCCCACCACTCCGCCACCCCCGGGTCCCCGAGGCCTCCTGTCGCCTGCCTGGGCGGGCGGCAGGGCCCTGCCGGAGAGGGCTGGCCGCCGGCATGGCGGTAAGGCGCAGGCGCCAGCGAAGCTGGGCCTCAAGAGGCACCGCGCGGGCCCCTCCTGCGTCTACGGCCATACCACCCTGAACGCGCCCGATCTCGTCTGATCTCGGAAGCTAAGCAGGGTCGGGCCTGGTTAGTACTTGGATGGGAGACCGCCTGGGAATACCGGGTGCTGTAGGCTTTTTGCCTCCCGCTCCGCCTTCTCCTTTAGTCGCCCGCCGCCTCCGCCCCCGCCCCCGACCCCGCCCCCGCCGGGCACCGCTGCAGGCCCCACCTCCTCCGGCCCCTCCCACCACAGCGCGCCAGAGGGGGCGCTCTCCGCCTGCCTGGCCGGCCAGGCGGCCAGAAGGCGGCCCTGGAAGGCAGCCGCATCCCAGCCGCTCCCGGGGTGGCTGGCCTGAACCCAGACTCCGCCTCAGGCCCGGGTGCCGGCCGTGCGGCCCGCGAGCCCCTTGACCTGCACCTGGCCGCCCCCACTAGCGCCCAGCCCCGGCGCAGCCACCTATCTGCCGGTGTGTCTCTCCACAGCTCCCTCCGGAAAAAGCCCCCCCTCCGCCGTTTCGCCACGGCCGAGTGCGGGAGCGGGGTCGTGGGCCAGGACTCGTTCTCCGAACCGGCCGACCACTAGGCACCGGGAACAGTGCTCGGCAGTTGGCGTGGATGCAAGTGTGGCCTTGCTGGCTGTAATGGGCCATGCCAACACAATGGTGGCTCCCAGTGGATTCGGGGCAACTGCCGTCGGGCAGGAGGGCCGGCCCGGCCACGGCTAGGTTGTGCCTAGCACTGCGTGAGTGGACAGGGTTGGTAATGCCCGAGGGACCTAGGGCCAAGGGACATTAAGCCTCCGGGGCCACGTCCTTGTGAGCATCAAGCGGGACCTGGGGCGGAGCGCCAAGCACCTACGGGCCTGGAGGATCCCGCCTGACCTGAGCTGCGAGGTCGCCCTTGACTATGCAACCCCTGGGTCCCTGAGGCCTCCTGTCGCCAGCCTGGGCGGGCGGCAGGGCCTTGCTGAAGAGGGCTGACCGCCGAGCAGGGAGCAAGTCGCCAGCACCAGCGAAGCAAAGCCTCAAGAGGCACCCCGTGGCCCCGGCTGCCCTCTAAGGCCATACCACCCTGAACGTGCCCCATCTCGTCTGATCGCGGAAGCTAAGCAGGGTCGGGCCTGGTTAGTACTTGGATGGGAGACCGCCTGGGAATACCGGGTGCTGTAGGCTTTTTGCCTCCCGCTCCGCCTTCTCCTTTAGTCGCCCGCCGCCTCCGCCGCCGCCCCCGCCCCCGCCGGGCAGCGCTGCAGGCCCCACCTCCTCCGGCCCCTCCCACCACAGCGCGCCAGAGGGGGCGCTCCGCGCCGGCCTGGCCGGCCAGGCGGCCAGAAGGCGGCCCTGGAAGGCAGCCGCCACCCCAGCCGCTCCCGTGGTGGCTGGCCCGGACCCAGACTCCGCCGCAGGCCGGGGTGCCGTCCGTGCGGCCCACGAAGCCCTCGACCTGCACTTGGCCGCCCCCACCGGAGCCCAGCCGCGCCGCAGCCCCCTGTCTGCCCGTGTGTATCTCCACAGCTCCCTCCGGAAAAAGCCCACCCTCCGCCGTTTCGCCACGGCCGGGGGCGGGAGCGGGAGCGGGGGCGGGGGCTGGGACCGGTTCGCTGGGCTGGCTAGACACCAGGCGCCGGGTCCTGTGCTCGGCGGGTGGCGTGGGGGCAAGGGTGGCCTTGCTGGGGCTAAGGGGCCGTGCCGGCTCAATGGTGGCTCCCAGTGGGTTAAGGGCCGACTGCCGTCGGGCAGGAGGGCCGGCCAGGCCGTGGCTGGGCTGCGCCTAGCACTGTGTGGATTGACAGGGTGGGGAATGCACAAGGGACCGAGGGCCACAGGCCCTTAAGCCTCCGGGGCCAAGTCCTGTGAGCGTTGAGCGGCTCTGGGGCGGAGGGCCAAGCGCCTACAGGCCTGGAGGGTCCCGCCTGACCTGAGCTGCGAAGTCGCCCACAACTCCACCACCCCCGGGCCCTCGAGGCCTCCTGTCGCTTGCCTGGGCGGACGGCAGGGCCGCGCCGGAGAGGGTTGGCTGCCGGGCTGGCGGTGAGTCGCCAGCACCAGCGAAGCTAAGCCTCAAGAGGCACACCGTGGCCCCCGCTGCATTCTACGGCCACACCTCCCTGAACGCACCACACCTCGTCTGATCTCGGAAGCTAATCAGGGTCTGGCCTGTTTCGTACCTGGATGGGAGACCACATGGGAATACCGAGTGCTGTAGGCTTTTTTGCCTCCCGCTCCGCCTTGACATTTAGTGGCCCGCGGCCGAGGCCGCCTCCGCCCCCGCTGAGCACCGCTGCAGGCCTCACCTCCTCACGTCCCTCCCAACACAGCGCGCCGGAGGGATCGCTCCCCGCCGAGCTGGCTGGACATGCGGCCAGAATGCGGCCCTGGAAGGCAGCCGCCACCCCAGCCGCTCCCGTGGTGGCTGGCCCGGACCCAGACTCCGCCGCAGGCCGGGGTGCCGTCCGTGCGGCCCGCGAGGCCCTCGACCTGCACTTGGCCGCCCCCACCGGAGCCCAGCCGCGCCGCAGCCCCCTGTCTGCCCGTGTGTCTCTCCACAGCTCCCTCCGGAAAAAGCCCCCCCCTCCGCCGTTTCGCCACGGCCGGGGGCGGGAGCGGGGGCGGGGGCCGGGGCCGCTTCTCCGGGCCTGCCGGCCACCAGGGCCGGGGTCCTGTGCTCGGCGGGCGGCGTGGGGGCAAGGGGGGGCCTTGCTGGGGCTAAGGGGCCGTGCCCACTCCATGGTGGCTCCCAGTGGCTTCGGGCCAGCTGCTGCCCGGCCGGAGGGCCGGCCCGGCCGTGGCCGGGCTGCGCCTAACTCCGCGTGGGCGGGCAGGGGGGGATGCCCAAGGGACCGCGGCCGCCGGGCCCTGAAGCCTCCGGGGCCGCGTCCCTGTGAGCGTCGAGCGGGATCTGCGGCGGGGCGCCAAGCGCCGACGGGCCTGGAGCGTCCCGCCCGCCCTGGGCTGCGAGGTGGCCCACCACTCCGCCACCCCCGGGTCCCCGAGGCCTCCTGTCGCCTGCCTGGGCGGGCGGCAGGGCCCTGCCGGAGAGGGCTGGCCGCCGGCATGGCGGTAAGGCGCAGGCGCCAGCGAAGCTGGGCCTCAAGAGGCACCGCGCGGGCCCCTCCTGCGTCTACGGCCATACCACCCTGAACGCGCCCGATCTCGTCTGATCTCGGAAGCTAAGCAGGGTCGGGCCTGGTTAGTACTTGGATGGGAGACCGCCTGGGAATACCGGGTGCTGTAGGCTTTTTGCCTCCCGCTCCGCCTTCTCCTTTAGTCGCCCGCCGCCTCCGCCCCCGCCCCCGACCCCGCCCCCGCCGGGCACCGCTGCAGGCCCCACCTCCTCCGGCCCCTCCCACCACAGCGCGCCAGAGGGGGCGCTCTCCGCCTGCCTGGCCGGCCAGGCGGCCAGAAGGCGGCCCTGGAAGGCAGCCGCATCCCAGCCGCTCCCGGGGTGGCTGGCCTGAACCCAGACTCCGCCTCAGGCCCGGGTGCCGGCCGTGCGGCCCGCGAGCCCCTTGACCTGCACCTGGCCGCCCCCACTAGCGCCCAGCCCCGGCGCAGCCACCTATCTGCCGGTGTGTCTCTCCACAGCTCCCTCCGGAAAAAGCCCCCCCTCCGCCGTTTCGCCACGGCCGAGTGCGGGAGCGGGGTCGTGGGCCAGGACTCGTTCTCCGAACCGGCCGACCACTAGGCACCGGGAACAGTGCTCGGCAGTTGGCGTGGATGCAAGTGTGGCCTTGCTGGCTGTAATGGGCCATGCCAACACAATGGTGGCTCCCAGTGGATTCGGGGCAACTGCCGTCGGGCAGGAGGGCCGGCCCGGCCACGGCTAGGTTGTGCCTAGCACTGCGTGAGTGGACAGGGTTGGTAATGCCCGAGGGACCTAGGGCCAAGGGACATTAAGCCTCCGGGGCCACGTCCTTGTGAGCATCAAGCGGGACCTGGGGCGGAGCGCCAAGCACCTACGGGCCTGGAGGATCCCGCCTGACCTGAGCTGCGAGGTCGCCCTTGACTATGCAACCCCTGGGTCCCTGAGGCCTCCTGTCGCCAGCCTGGGCGGGCGGCAGGGCCTTGCTGAAGAGGGCTGACCGCCGAGCAGGGAGCAAGTCGCCAGCACCAGCGAAGCAAAGCCTCAAGAGGCACCCCGTGGCCCCGGCTGCCCTCTAAGGCCATACCACCCTGAACGTGCCCCATCTCGTCTGATCGCGGAAGCTAAGCAGGGTCGGGCCTGGTTAGTACTTGGATGGGAGACCGCCTGGGAATACCGGGTGCTGTAGGCTTTTTGCCTCCCGCTCCGCCTTCTCCTTTAGTCGCCCGCCGCCTCCGCCGCCGCCCCCGCCCCCGCCGGGCAGCGCTGCAGGCCCCACCTCCTCCGGCCCCTCCCACCACAGCGCGCCAGAGGGGGCGCTCCGCGCCGGCCTGGCCGGCCAGGCGGCCAGAAGGCGGCCCTGGAAGGCAGCCGCCACCCCAGCCGCTCCCGTGGTGGCTGGCCCGGACCCAGACTCCGCCGCAGGCCGGGGTGCCGTCCGTGCGGCCCACGAAGCCCTCGACCTGCACTTGGCCGCCCCCACCGGAGCCCAGCCGCGCCGCAGCCCCCTGTCTGCCCGTGTGTATCTCCACAGCTCCCTCCGGAAAAAGCCCACCCTCCGCCGTTTCGCCACGGCCGGGGGCGGGAGCGGGGGCGGGGGCTGGGACCGGTTCGCTGGGCTGGCTAGACACCAGGCGCCGGGTCCTGTGCTCGGCGGGTGGCGTGGGGGCAAGGGTGGCCTTGCTGGGGCTAAGGGGCCGTGCCGGCTCAATGGTGGCTCCCAGTGGGTTAAGGGCCGACTGCCGTCGGGCAGGAGGGCCGGCCAGGCCGTGGCTGGGCTGCGCCTAGCACTGTGTGGATTGACAGGGTGGGGAATGCACAAGGGACCGAGGGCCACAGGCCCTTAAGCCTCCGGGGCCAAGTCCTGTGAGCGTTGAGCGGCTCTGGGGCGGAGGGCCAAGCGCCTACAGGCCTGGAGGGTCCCGCCTGACCTGAGCTGCGAAGTCGCCCACAACTCCACCACCCCCGGGCCCTCGAGGCCTCCTGTCGCTTGCCTGGGCGGACGGCAGGGCCGCGCCGGAGAGGGTTGGCTGCCGGGCTGGCGGTGAGTCGCCAGCACCAGCGAAGCTAAGCCTCAAGAGGCACACCGTGGCCCCCGCTGCATTCTACGGCCACACCTCCCTGAACGCACCACACCTCGTCTGATCTCGGAAGCTAATCAGGGTCTGGCCTGTTTCGTACCTGGATGGGAGACCACATGGGAATACCGAGTGCTGTAGGCTTTTTTGCCTCCCGCTCCGCCTTGACATTTAGTGGCCCGCGGCCGAGGCCGCCTCCGCCCCCGCTGAGCACCGCTGCAGGCCTCACCTCCTCACGTCCCTCCCAACACAGCGCGCCGGAGGGATCGCTCCCCGCCGAGCTGGCTGGACATGCGGCCAGAATGCGGCCCTGGAAGGCAGCCGCCACCCCAGCCGCTCCCGTGGTGGCTGGCCCGGACCCAGACTCCGCCGCAGGCCGGGGTGCCGTCCGTGCGGCCCGCGAGGCCCTCGACCTGCACTTGGCCGCCCCCACCGGAGCCCAGCCGCGCCGCAGCCCCCTGTCTGCCCGTGTGTCTCTCCACAGCTCCCTCCGGAAAAAGCCCCCCCCTCCGCCGTTTCGCCACGGCCGGGGGCGGGAGCGGGGGCGGGGGCCGGGGCCGCTTCTCCGGGCCTGCCGGCCACCAGGGCCGGGGTCCTGTGCTCGGCGGGCGGCGTGGGGGCAAGGGGGGGCCTTGCTGGGGCTAAGGGGCCGTGCCCACTCCATGGTGGCTCCCAGTGGCTTCGGGCCAGCTGCTGCCCGGCCGGAGGGCCGGCCCGGCCGTGGCCGGGCTGCGCCTAACTCCGCGTGGGCGGGCAGGGGGGGATGCCCAAGGGACCGCGGCCGCCGGGCCCTGAAGCCTCCGGGGCCGCGTCCCTGTGAGCGTCGAGCGGGATCTGCGGCGGGGCGCCAAGCGCCGACGGGCCTGGAGCGTCCCGCCCGCCCTGGGCTGCGAGGTGGCCCACCACTCCGCCACCCCCGGGTCCCCGAGGCCTCCTGTCGCCTGCCTGGGCGGGCGGCAGGGCCCTGCCGGAGAGGGCTGGCCGCCGGCATGGCGGTAAGGCGCAGGCGCCAGCGAAGCTGGGCCTCAAGAGGCACCGCGCGGGCCCCTCCTGCGTCTACGGCCATACCACCCTGAACGCGCCCGATCTCGTCTGATCTCGGAAGCTAAGCAGGGTCGGGCCTGGTTAGTACTTGGATGGGAGACCGCCTGGGAATACCGGGTGCTGTAGGCTTTTTGCCTCCCGCTCCGCCTTCTCCTTTAGTCGCCCGCCGCCTCCGCCCCCGCCCCCGACCCCGCCCCCGCCGGGCACCGCTGCAGGCCCCACCTCCTCCGGCCCCTCCCACCACAGCGCGCCAGAGGGGGCGCTCTCCGCCTGCCTGGCCGGCCAGGCGGCCAGAAGGCGGCCCTGGAAGGCAGCCGCATCCCAGCCGCTCCCGGGGTGGCTGGCCTGAACCCAGACTCCGCCTCAGGCCCGGGTGCCGGCCGTGCGGCCCGCGAGCCCCTTGACCTGCACCTGGCCGCCCCCACTAGCGCCCAGCCCCGGCGCAGCCACCTATCTGCCGGTGTGTCTCTCCACAGCTCCCTCCGGAAAAAGCCCCCCCTCCGCCGTTTCGCCACGGCCGAGTGCGGGAGCGGGGTCGTGGGCCAGGACTCGTTCTCCGAACCGGCCGACCACTAGGCACCGGGAACAGTGCTCGGCAGTTGGCGTGGATGCAAGTGTGGCCTTGCTGGCTGTAATGGGCCATGCCAACACAATGGTGGCTCCCAGTGGATTCGGGGCAACTGCCGTCGGGCAGGAGGGCCGGCCCGGCCACGGCTAGGTTGTGCCTAGCACTGCGTGAGTGGACAGGGTTGGTAATGCCCGAGGGACCTAGGGCCAAGGGACATTAAGCCTCCGGGGCCACGTCCTTGTGAGCATCAAGCGGGACCTGGGGCGGAGCGCCAAGCACCTACGGGCCTGGAGGATCCCGCCTGACCTGAGCTGCGAGGTCGCCCTTGACTATGCAACCCCTGGGTCCCTGAGGCCTCCTGTCGCCAGCCTGGACGGGCGGCAGGGCCTTGCTGAAGAGGGCTGACCGCCGAGCAGGGAGCAAGTCGCCAGCACCAGCGAAGCAAAGCCTCAAGAGGCACCCCGTGGCCCCGGCTGCCCTCTAAGGCCATACCACCCTGAACGCGCCCCATCTCGTCTGATCTCGGAAGCTAAGCAGGGTCGGGCCTGGTTAGTACTTGGATGGGAGACCGCCTGGGAATACCGGGTGCTGTAGGCTTCTTGCCTCCCGCTCCGCCTTCTCCTTTAGTCGCCCGCCGCCTCCGCCCCCGCCCCCGCCCCCGCCGGGCAGCGCTGCAGGCCCCACCTCCTCCGGCCCCTCCCACCACAGCGCGCCAGAGGGGGCGCTCCGCGCCGGCCTGGCCGGCCAGGCGGCCAGAAGGCGGCCCTGGAAGGCAGCCGCCACCCCAGCCGCTCCCGTGGTGGCTGGCCCGGACCCAGACTCCGCCGCAGGCCGGGGTGCCGTCCGTGCGGCCCACGAAGCCCTCGACCTGCACTTGGCCGCCCCCACCGGAGCCCAGCCGCGCCGCAGCCCCCTGTCTGCCCGTGTGTATCTCCACAGCTCCCTCCGGAAAAAGCCCACGCTCCGCCGTTTCGCCACGGCCGGGGGCGGGAGCGGGGGCGGGGGCTGGGACCGGTTCGCTGGGCTGGCTAGACACCAGGCGCCGGGTCCTGTGCTCGGCGGGTGGCGTGGGGGCAAGGGTGGCCTTGCTGGGGCTAAGGGGCCGTGCCGGCTCAATGGTGGCTCCCAGTGGGTTAAGGGCCGACTGCCGTCGGGCAGGAGGGCCGGCCAGGCCGTGGCTGGGCTGCGCCTAGCACTGTGTGGATTGACAGGGTGGGGAATGCACAAGGGACCGAGGGCCACAGGCCCTTAAGCCTCCGGGGCCAAGTCCTGTGAGCGTTGAGCGGCTCTGGGGCGGAGGGCCAAGCGCCTACAGGCCTGGAGGGTCCCGCCTGACCTGAGCTGCGAAGTCGCCCACAACTCCACCACCCCCGGGCCCTCGAGGCCTCCTGTCGCTTGCCTGGGCGGACGGCAGGGCCGCGCCGGAGAGGGTTGGCTGCCGGGCTGGCGGTGAGTCGCCAGCACCAGCGAAGCTAAGCCTCAAGAGGCACACCGTGGCCCCCGCTGCATTCTACGGCCACACCTCCCTGAACGCACCACACCTCGTCTGATCTCGGAAGCTAATCAGGGTCTGGCCTGTTTCGTACCTGGATGGGAGACCACATGGGAATACCGAGTGCTGTAGGCTTTTTTGCCTCCCGCTCCGCCTTGACATTTAGTGGCCCGCGGCCGAGGCCGCCTCCGCCCCCGCTGAGCACCGCTGCAGGCCTCACCTCCTCACGTCCCTCCCAACACAGCGCGCCGGAGGGATCGCTCCCCGCCGAGCTGGCTGGACATGCGGCCAGAATGCGGCCCTGGAAGGCAGCCGCCACCCCAGCCGCTCCCGTGGTGGCTGGCCCGGACCCAGACTCCGCCGCAGGCCGGGGTGCCGTCCGTGCGGCCCGCGAGGCCCTCGACCTGCACTTGGCCGCCCCCACCGGAGCCCAGCCGCGCCGCAGCCCCCTGTCTGCCCGTGTGTCTCTCCACAGCTCCCTCCGGAAAAAGCCCCCCCCTCCGCCGTTTCGCCACGGCCGGGGGCGGGAGCGGGGGCGGGGGCCGGGGCCGCTTCTCCGGGCCTGCCGGCCACCAGGGCCGGGGTCCTGTGCTCGGCGGGCGGCGTGGGGGCAAGGGGGGGCCTTGCTGGGGCTAAGGGGCCGTGCCCACTCCATGGTGGCTCCCAGTGGCTTCGGGCCAGCTGCTGCCCGGCCGGAGGGCCGGCCCGGCCGTGGCCGGGCTGCGCCTAACTCCGCGTGGGCGGGCAGGGGGGGATGCCCAAGGGACCGCGGCCGCCGGGCCCTGAAGCCTCCGGGGCCGCGTCCCTGTGAGCGTCGAGCGGGATCTGCGGCGGGGCGCCAAGCGCCGACGGGCCTGGAGCGTCCCGCCCGCCCTGGGCTGCGAGGTGGCCCACCACTCCGCCACCCCCGGGTCCCCGAGGCCTCCTGTCGCCTGCCTGGGCGGGCGGCAGGGCCCTGCCGGAGAGGGCTGGCCGCCGGCATGGCGGTAAGGTGCAGGCGCCAGCGAAGCTGGGCCTCAAGAGGCACCGCGCGGGCCCCTCCTGCGTCTACGGCCATACCACCCTGAACGCGCCCGATCTCGTCTGATCTCGGAAGCTAAGCAGGGTCGGGCCTGGTTAGTACTTGGATGGGAGACCGCCTGGGAATACCGGGTGCTGTAGGCTTTTTGCCTCCCGCTCCGCCTTCTCCTTTAGT
This sequence comes from Eubalaena glacialis, assembly GCF_028564815.1. NCBI lineage: Eukaryota > Metazoa > Chordata > Mammalia > Artiodactyla > Balaenidae > Eubalaena > Eubalaena glacialis. Next base: position 93,000,118 of record NC_083716.1, read on the forward strand.
CGCCCGCCGCCTCCGCCGCCGCCCCCGCCCCCGCCCCCGCCGGGCACCGCTGCAGGCCCCACCTCCTCCGGCCCCTCCCACCACAGCGCGCCAGAGGGGGCGCTCTCCGCCTGCCTGGCCGGCCAGGCGGCCAGAAGGCGGCCCTGGAAGGCAGCCGCATCCCAGCCGCTCCCGGGGTGGCTGGCCTGAACCCAGACTCCGCCTCAGGCCCGGGTGCCGGCCGTGCGGCCCGCGAGCCCCTTGACCTGCACCTGGCCGCCCCCACTAGCGCCCAGCCCCGGCGCAGCCACCTATCTGCCGGTGTGTCTCTCCACAGCTCCCTCCGGAAAAAGCCCCCCCTCCGCCGTTTCGCCACGGCCGAGTGCGGGAGCGGGGTCGTGGGCCAGGACTCGTTCTCCGAACCGGCCGACCACTAGGCACCGGGAACAGTGCTCGGCAGTTGGCGTGGATGCAAGTGTGGCCTTGCTGGCTGTAATGGGCCATGCCAACACAATGGTGGCTCCCAGTGGATTCGGGGCAACTGCCGTCGGGCAGGAGGGCCGGCCCGGCCACGGCTAGGTTGTGCCTAGCACTGCGTGAGTGGACAGGGTTGGTAATGCCCGAGGGACCTAGGGCCAAGGGACATTAAGCCTCCGGGGCCACGTCCTTGTGAGCATCAAGCGGGACCTGGGGCGGAGCGCCAAGCACCTACGGGCCTGGAGGATCCCGCCTGACCTGAGCTGCGAGGTCGCCCTTGACTATGCAACCCCTGGGTCCCTGAGGCCTCCTGTCGCCAGCCTGGGCGGGCGGCAGGGCCTTGCTGAAGAGGGCTGACCGCCGAGCAGGGAGCAAGTCGCCAGCACCAGCGAAGCAAAGCCTCAAGAGGCACCCCGTGGCCCCGGCTGCCCTCTAAGGCCATACCACCCTGAACGTGCCCCATCTCGTCTGATCGCGGAAGCTAAGCAGGGTCGGGCCTGGTTAGTACTTGGATGGGAGACCGCCTGGGAATACCGGGTGCTGTAGGCTTTTTGCCTCCCGCTCCGCCTTCTCCTTTAGTCGCCCGCCGCCTCCGCCGCCGCCCCCGCCCCCGCCGAGCAGCGCTGCAGGCCCCACCTCCTCCGGCCCCTCCCACCACAGCGCGCCAGAGGGGGCGCTCCGCGCCGGCCTGGCCGGCCAGGCGGCCAGAAGGCGGCCCTGGAAGGCAGCCGCCACCCCAGCCGCTCCCGTGGTGGCTGGCCCGGACCCAGACTCCGCCGCAGGCCGGGGTGCCGTCCGTGCGGCCCACGAAGCCCTCGACCTGCACTTGGCCGCCCCCACCGGAGCCCAGCCGCGCCGCAGCCCCCTGTCTGCCCGTGTGTATCTCCACAGCTCCCTCCGGAAAAAGCCCACGCTCCGCCGTTTCGCCACGGCCGGGGGCGGGAGCGGGAGCGGGGGCGGGGGCTGGGACCGGTTCGCTGGGCTGGCTAGACACCAGGCGCCGGGTCCTGTGCTCGGCGGGTGGCGTGGGGGCAAGGGTGGCCTTGCTGGGGCTAAGGGGCCGTGCCGGCTCAATGGTGGCTCCCAGTGGGTTAAGGGCCGACTGCCGTCGGGCAGGAGGGCCGGCCAGGCCGTGGCTGGGCTGCGCCTAGCACTGTGTGGATTGACAGGGTGGGGAATGCACAAGGGACCGAGGGCCACAGGCCCTTAAGCCTCCGGGGCCAAGTCCTGTGAGCGTTGAGCGGCTCTGGGGCGGAGGGCCAAGCGCCTACAGGCCTGGAGGGTCCCGCCTGACCTGAGCTGCGAAGTCGCCCACAACTCCACCACCCCCGGGCCCTCGAGGCCTCCTGTCGCTTGCCTGGGCGGACGGCAGGGCCGCGCCGGAGAGGGTTGGCTGCCGGGCTGGCGGTGAGTCGCCAGCACCAGCGAAGCTAAGCCTCAAGAGGCACACCGTGGCCCCCGCTGCATTCTACGGCCACACCTCCCTGAACGCACCACACCTCGTCTGATCTCGGAAGCTAATCAGGGTCTGGCCTGTTTCGTACCTGGATGGGAGACCACATGGGAATACCGAGTGCTGTAGGCTTTTTTGCCTCCCGCTCCGCCTTGACATTTAGTGGCCCGCGGCCGAGGCCGCCTCCGCCCCCGCTGAGCACCGCTGCAGGCCTCACCTCCTCACGTCCCTCCCAACACAGCGCGCCGGAGGGATCGCTCCCCGCCGAGCTGGCTGGACATGCGGCCAGAATGCGGCCCTGGAAGGCAGCCGCCACCCCAGCCGCTCCCGTGGTGGCTGGCCCGGACCCAGACTCCGCCGCAGGCCGGGGTGCCGTCCGTGCGGCCCGCGAGGCCCTCGACCTGCACTTGGCCGCCCCCACCGGAGCCCAGCCGCGCCGCAGCCCCCTGTCTGCCCGTGTGTCTCTCCACAGCTCCCTCCGGAAAAAGCCCCCCCCTCCGCCGTTTCGCCACGGCCGGGGGCGGGAGCGGGGGCGGGGGCCGGGGCCGCTTCTCCGGGCCTGCCGGCCACCAGGGCCGGGGTCCTGTGCTCGGCGGGCGGCGTGGGGGCAAGGGGGGGCCTTGCTGGGGCTAAGGGGCCGTGCCCACTCCATGGTGGCTCCCAGTGGCTTCGGGCCAGCTGCTGCCCGGCCGGAGGGCCGGCCCGGCCGTGGCCGGGCTGCGCCTAACTCCGCGTGGGCGGGCAGGGGGGGATGCCCAAGGGACCGCGGCCGCCGGGCCCTGAAGCCTCCGGGGCCGCGTCCCTGTGAGCGTCGAGCGGGATCTGCGGCGGGGCGCCAAGCGCCGACGGGCCTGGAGCGTCCCGCCCGCCCTGGGCTGCGAGGTGGCCCACCACTCCGCCACCCCCGGGTCCCCGAGGCCTCCTGTCGCCTGCCTGGGCGGGCGGCAGGGCCCTGCTGGAGAGGGCTGGCCGCCGGCATGGCGGTAAGGCGCAGGCGCCAGCGAAGCTGGGCCTCAAGAGGCACCGCGCGGGCCCCTCCTGCGTCTACGGCCATACCACCCTGAACGCGCCCGATCTCGTCTGATCTCGGAAGCTAAGCAGGGTCGGGCCTGGTTAGTACTTGGATGGGAGACCGCCTGGGAATACCGGGTGCTGTAGGCTTTTTGCCTCCCGCTCCGCCTTCTCCTTTAGTCGCCCGCCGCCTCCGCCCCCGCCCCCGACCCCGCCCCCGCCGGGCACCGCTGCAGGCCCCACCTCCTCCGGCCCCTCCCACCACAGCGCGCCAGAGGGGGCGCTCTCCGCCTGCCTGGCCGGCCAGGCGGCCAGAAGGCGGCCCTGGAAGGCAGCCGCATCCCAGCCGCTCCCGGGGTGGCTGGCCTGAACCCAGACTCCGCCTCAGGCCCGGGTGCCGGCCGTGCGGCCCGCGAGCCCCTTGACCTGCACCTGGCCGCCCCCACTAGCGCCCAGCCCCGGCGCAGCCACCTATCTGCCGGTGTGTCTCTCCACAGCTCCCTCCGGAAAAAGCCCCCCCTCCGCCGTTTCGCCACGGCCGAGTGCGGGAGCGGGGTCGTGGGCCAGGACTCGTTCTCCGAACCGGCCGACCACTAGGCACCGGGAACAGTGCTCGGCAGTTGGCGTGGATGCAAGTGTGGCCTTGCTGGCTGTAATGGGCCATGCCAACACAATGGTGGCTCCCAGTGGATTCGGGGCAACTGCCGTCGGGCAGGAGGGCCGGCCCGGCCACGGCTAGGTTGTGCCTAGCACTGCGTGAGTGGACAGGGTTGGTAATGCCCGAGGGACCTAGGGCCAAGGGACATTAAGCCTCCGGGGCCACGTCCTTGTGAGCATCAAGCGGGACCTGGGGCGGAGCGCCAAGCACCTACGGGCCTGGAGGATCCCGCCTGACCTGAGCTGCGAGGTCGCCCTTGACTATGCAACCCCTGGGTCCCTGAGGCCTCCTGTCGCCAGCCTGGACGGGCGGCAGGGCCTTGCTGAAGAGGGCTGACCGCCGAGCAGGGAGCAAGTCGCCAGCACCAGCGAAGCAAAGCCTCAAGAGGCACCCCGTGGCCCCGGCTGCCCTCTAAGGCCATACCACCCTGAACGCGCCCCATCTCGTCTGATCTCGGAAGCTAAGCAGGGTCGGGCCTGGTTAGTACTTGGATGGGAGACCGCCTGGGAATACCGGGTGCTGTAGGCTTCTTGCCTCCCGCTCCGCCTTCTCCTTTAGTCGCCCGCCGCCTCCGCCCCCGCCCCCGCCCCCGCCGGGCAGCGCTGCAGGCCCCACCTCCTCCGGCCCCTCCCACCACAGCGCGCCAGAGGGGGCGCTCCGCGCCGGCCTGGCCGGCCAGGCGGCCAGAAGGCGGCCCTGGAAGGCAGCCGCCACCCCAGCCGCTCCCGTGGTGGCTGGCCCGGACCCAGACTCCGCCGCAGGCCGGGGTGCCGTCCGTGCGGCCCACGAAGCCCTCGACCTGCACTTGGCCGCCCCCACCGGAGCCCAGCCGCGCCGCAGCCCCCTGTCTGCCCGTGTGTATCTCCACAGCTCCCTCCGGAAAAAGCCCACGCTCCGCCGTTTCGCCACGGCCGGGGGCGGGAGCGGGGGCGGGGGCTGGGACCGGTTCGCTGGGCTGGCTAGACACCAGGCGCCGGGTCCTGTGCTCGGCGGGTGGCGTGGGGGCAAGGGTGGCCTTGCTGGGGCTAAGGGGCCGTGCCGGCTCAATGGTGGCTCCCAGTGGGTTAAGGGCCGACTGCCGTCGGGCAGGAGGGCCGGCCAGGCCGTGGCTGGGCTGCGCCTAGCACTGTGTGGATTGACAGGGTGGGGAATGCACAAGGGACCGAGGGCCACAGGCCCTTAAGCCTCCGGGGCCAAGTCCTGTGAGCGTTGAGCGGCTCTGGGGCGGAGGGCCAAGCGCCTACAGGCCTGGAGGGTCCCGCCTGACCTGAGCTGCGAAGTCGCCCACAACTCCACCACCCCCGGGCCCTCGAGGCCTCCTGTCGCTTGCCTGGGCGGACGGCAGGGCCGCGCCGGAGAGGGTTGGCTGCCGGGCTGGCGGTGAGTCGCCAGCACCAGCGAAGCTAAGCCTCAAGAGGCACACCGTGGCCCCCGCTGCATTCTACGGCCACACCTCCCTGAACGCACCACACCTCGTCTGATCTCGGAAGCTAATCAGGGTCTGGCCTGTTTCGTACCTGGATGGGAGACCACATGGGAATACCGAGTGCTGTAGGCTTTTTTGCCTCCCGCTCCGCCTTGACATTTAGTGGCCCGCGGCCGAGGCCGCCTCCGCCCCCGCTGAGCACCGCTGCAGGCCTCACCTCCTCACGTCCCTCCCAACACAGCGCGCCGGAGGGATCGCTCCCCGCCGAGCTGGCTGGACATGCGGCCAGAATGCGGCCCTGGAAGGCAGCCGCCACCCCAGCCGCTCCCGTGGTGGCTGGCCCGGACCCAGACTCCGCCGCAGGCCGGGGTGCCGTCCGTGCGGCCCGCGAGGCCCTCGACCTGCACTTGGCCGCCCCCACCGGAGCCCAGCCGCGCCGCAGCCCCCTGTCTGCCCGTGTGTCTCTCCACAGCTCCCTCCGGAAAAAGCCCCCCCCTCCGCCGTTTCGCCACGGCCGGGGGCGGGAGCGGGGGCGGGGGCCGGGGCCGCTTCTCCGGGCCTGCCGGCCACCAGGGCCGGGGTCCTGTGCTCGGCGGGCGGCGTGGGGGCAAGGGGGGGCCTTGCTGGGGCTAAGGGGCCGTGCCCACTCCATGGTGGCTCCCAGTGGCTTCGGGCCAGCTGCTGCCCGGCCGGAGGGCCGGCCCGGCCGTGGCCGGGCTGCGCCTAACTCCGCGTGGGCGGGCAGGGGGGGATGCCCAAGGGACCGCGGCCGCCGGGCCCTGAAGCCTCCGGGGCCGCGTCCCTGTGAGCGTCGAGCGGGATCTGCGGCGGGGCGCCAAGCGCCGACGGGCCTGGAGCGTCCCGCCCGCCCTGGGCTGCGAGGTGGCCCACCACTCCGCCACCCCCGGGTCCCCGAGGCCTCCTGTCGCCTGCCTGGGCGGGCGGCAGGGCCCTGCCGGAGAGGGCTGGCCGCCGGCATGGCGGTAAGGCGCAGGCGCCAGCGAAGCTGGGCCTCAAGAGGCACCGCGCGGGCCCCTCCTGCGTCTACGGCCATACCACCCTGAACGCGCCCGATCTCGTCTGATCTCGGAAGCTAAGCAGGGTCGGGCCTGGTTAGTACTTGGATGGGAGACCGCCTGGGAATACCGGGTGCTGTAGGCTTTTTGCCTCCCGCTCCGCCTTCTCCTTTAGTCGCCCGCCGCCTCCGCCCCCGCCCCCGCCCCCGCCCCCGCCGGGCACCGCTGCAGGCCCCACCTCCTCCGGCCCCTCCCACCACAGCGCGCCAGAGGGGGCGCTCTCCGCCTGCCTGGCCGGCCAGGCGGCCAGAAGGCGGCCCTGGAAGGCAGCCGCATCCCAGCCGCTCCCGGGGTGGCTGGCCTGAACCCAGACTCCGCCTCAGGCCCGGGTGCCGGCCGTGCGGCCCGCGAGCCCCTTGACCTGCACCTGGCCGCCCCCACTAGCGCCCAGCCCCGGCGCAGCCACCTATCTGCCGGTGTGTCTCTCCACAGCTCCCTCCGGAAAAAGCCCCCCCTCCGCCGTTTCGCCACGGCCGAGTGCGGGAGCGGGGTCGTGGGCCAGGACTCGTTCTCCGAACCGGCCGACCACTAGGCACCGGGAACAGTGCTCGGCAGTTGGCGTGGATGCAAGTGTGGCCTTGCTGGCTGTAATGGGCCATGCCAACACAATGGTGGCTCCCAGTGGATTCGGGGCAACTGCCGTCGGGCAGGAGGGCCGGCCCGGCCACGGCTAGGTTGTGCCTAGCACTGCGTGAGTGGACAGGGTTGGTAATGCCCGAGGGACCTAGGGCCAAGGGACATTAAGCCTCCGGGGCCACGTCCTTGTGAGCATCAAGCGGGACCTGGGGCGGAGCGCCAAGCACCTACGGGCCTGGAGGATCCCGCCTGACCTGAGCTGCGAGGTCGCCCTTGACTATGCAACCCCTGGGTCCCTGAGGCCTCCTGTCGCCAGCCTGGGCGGGCGGCAGGGCCTTGCTGAAGAGGGCTGACCGCCGAGCAGGGAGCAAGTCGCCAGCACCAGCGAAGCAAAGCCTCAAGAGGCACCCCGTGGCCCCGGCTGCCCTCTAAGGCCATACCACCCTGAACGTGCCCCATCTCGTCTGATCGCGGAAGCTAAGCAGGGTCGGGCCTGGTTAGTACTTGGATGGGAGACCGCCTGGGAATACCGGGTGCTGTAGGCTTTTTGCCTCCCGCTCCGCCTTCTCCTTTAGTCGCCCGCCGCCTCCGCCGCCGCCCCCGCCCCCGCCGAGCAGCGCTGCAGGCCCCACCTCCTCCGGCCCCTCCCACCACAGCGCGCCAGAGGGGGCGCTCCGCGCCGGCCTGGCCGGCCAGGCGGCCAGAAGGCGGCCCTGGAAGGCAGCCGCCACCCCAGCCGCTCCCGTGGTGGCTGGCCCGGACCCAGACTCCGCCGCAGGCCGGGGTGCCGTCCGTGCGGCCCACGAAGCCCTCGACCTGCACTTGGCCGCCCCCACCGGAGCCCAGCCGCGCCGCAGCCCCCTGTCTGCCCGTGTGTATCTCCACAGCTCCCTCCGGAAAAAGCCCACCCTCCGCCGTTTCGCCACGGCCGGGGGCGGGAGCGGGGGCGGGGGCTGGGACCGGTTCGCTGGGCTGGCTAGACACCAGGCGCCGGGTCCTGTGCTCGGCGGGTGGCGTGGGGGCAAGGGTGGCCTTGCTGGGGCTAAGGGGCCGTGCCGGCTCAATGGTGGCTCCCAGTGGGTTAAGGGCCGACTGCCGTCGGGCAGGAGGGCCGGCCAGGCCGTGGCTGGGCTGCGCCTAGCACTGTGTGGATTGACAGGGTGGGGAATGCACAAGGGACCGAGGGCCACAGGCCCTTAAGCCTCCGGGGCCAAGTCCTGTGAGCGTTGAGCGGCTCTGGGGCGGAGGGCCAAGCGCCTACAGGCCTGGAGGGTCCCGCCTGACCTGAGCTGCGAAGTCGCCCACAACTCCACCACCCCCGGGCCCTCGAGGCCTCCTGTCGCTTGCCTGGGCGGACGGCAGGGCCGCGCCGGAGAGGGTTGGCTGCCGGGCTGGCGGTGAGTCGCCAGCACCAGCGAAGCTAAGCCTCAAGAGGCACACCGTGGCCCCCGCTGCATTCTACGGCCACACCTCCCTGAACGCACCACACCTCGTCTGATCTCGGAAGCTAATCAGGGTCTGGCCTGTTTCGTACCTGGATGGGAGACCACATGGGAATACCGAGTGCTGTAGGCTTTTTTGCCTCCCGCTCCGCCTTGACATTTAGTGGCCCGCGGCCGAGGCCGCCTCCGCCCCCGCTGAGCACCGCTGCAGGCCTCACCTCCTCACGTCCCTCCCAACACAGCGCGCCGGAGGGATCGCTCCCCGCCGAGCTGGCTGGACATGCGGCCAGAATGCGGCCCTGGAAGGCAGCCGCCACCCCAGCCGCTCCCGTGGTGGCTGGCCCGGACCCAGACTCCGCCGCAGGCCGGGGTGCCGTCCGTGCGGCCCGCGAGGCCCTCGACCTGCACTTGGCCGCCCCCACCGGAGCCCAGCCGCGCCGCAGCCCCCTGTCTGCCCGTGTGTCTCTCCACAGCTCCCTCCGGAAAAAGCCCCCCCCTCCGCCGTTTCGCCACGGCCGGGGGCGGGAGCGGGGGCGGGGGCCGGGGCCGCTTCTCCGGGCCTGCCGGCCACCAGGGCCGGGGTCCTGTGCTCGGCGGGCGGCGTGGGGGCAAGGGGGGGCCTTGCTGGGGCTAAGGGGCCGTGCCCACTCCATGGTGGCTCCCAGTGGCTTCGGGCCAGCTGCTGCCCGGCCGGAGGGCCGGCCCGGCCGTGGCCGGGCTGCGCCTAACTCCGCGTGGGCGGGCAGGGGGGGATGCCCAAGGGACCGCGGCCGCCGGGCCCTGAAGCCTCCGGGGCCGCGTCCCTGTGAGCGTCGAGCGGGATCTGCGGCGGGGCGCCAAGCGCCGACGGGCCTGGAGCGTCCCGCCCGCCCTGGGCTGCGAGGTGGCCCACCACTCCGCCACCCCCGGGTCCCCGAGGCCTCCTGTCGCCTGCCTGGGCGGGCGGCAGGGCCCTGCCGGAGAGGGCTGGCCGCCGGCATGGCGGTAAGGCGCAGGCGCCAGCGAAGCTGGGCCTCAAGAGGCACCGCGCGGGCCCCTCCTGCGTCTACGGCCATACCACCCTGAACGCGCCCGATCTCGTCTGATCTCGGAAGCTAAGCAGGGTCGGGCCTGGTTAGTACTTGGATGGGAGACCGCCTGGGAATACCGGGTGCTGTAGGCTTTTTGCCTCCCGCTCCGCCTTCTCCTTTAGTCGCCCGCCGCCTCCGCCCCCGCCCCCGCCCCCGCCCCCGCCCCCGCCGGGCACCGCTGCAGGCCCCACCTCCTCCGGCCCCTCCCACCACAGCGCGCCAGAGGGGGCGCTCTCCGCCTGCCTGGCCGGCCAGGCGGCCAGAAGGCGGCCCTGGAAGGCAGCCGCATCCCAGCCGCTCCCGGGGTGGCTGGCCTGAACCCAGACTCCGCCTCAGGCCCGGGTGCCGGCCGTGCGGCCCGCGAGCCCCTTGACCTGCACCTGGCCGCCCCCACTAGCGCCCAGCCCCGGCGCAGCCACCTATCTGCCGGTGTGTCTCTCCACAGCTCCCTCCGGAAAAAGCCCCCCCTCCGCCGTTTCGCCACGGCCGAGTGCGGGAGCGGGGTCGTGGGCCAGGACTCGTTCTCCGAACCGGCCGACCACTAGGCACCGGGAACAGTGCTCGGCAGTTGGCGTGGATGCAAGTGTGGCCTTGCTGGCTGTAATGGGCCATGCCAACACAATGGTGGCTCCCAGTGGATTCGGGGCAACTGCCGTCGGGCAGGAGGGCCGGCCCGGCCACGGCTAGGTTGTGCCTAGCACTGCGTGAGTGGACAGGGTTGGTAATGCCCGAGGGACCTAGGGCCAAGGGACATTAAGCCTCCGGGGCCACGTCCTTGTGAGCATCAAGCGGGACCTGGGGCGGAGCGCCAAGCACCTACGGGCCTGGAGGATCCCGCCTGACCTGAGCTGCGAGGTCGCCCTTGACTATGCAACCCCTGGGTCCCTGAGGCCTCCTGTCGCCAGCCTGGGCGGGCGGCAGGGCCTTGCTGAAGAGGGCTGACCGCCGAGCAGGGAGCAAGTCGCCAGCACCAGCGAAGCAAAGCCTCAAGAGGCACCCCGTGGCCCCGGCTGCCCTCTAAGGCCATACCACCCTGAACGTGCCCCATCTCGTCTGATCGCGGAAGCTAAGCAGGGTCGGGCCTGGTTAGTACTTGGATGGGAGACCGCCTGGGAATACCGGGTGCTGTAGGCTTTTTGCCTCCCGCTCCGCCTTCTCCTTTAGTCGCCCGCCGCCTCCGCCGCCGCCCCCGCCCCCGCCGGGCAGCGCTGCAGGCCCCACCTCCTCCGGCCCCTCCCACCACAGCGCGCCAGAGGGGGCGCTCCGCGCCGGCCTGGCCGGCCAGGCGGCCAGAAGGCGGCCCTGGAAGGCAGCCGCCACCCCAGCCGCTCCCGTGGTGGCTGGCCCGGACCCAGACTCCGCCGCAGGCCGGGGTGCCGTCCGTGCGGCCCACGAAGCCCTCGACCTGCACTTGGCCGCCCCCACCGGAGCCCAGCCGCGCCGCAGCCCCCTGTCTGCCCGTGTGTATCTCCACAGCTCCCTCCGGAAAAAGCCCACCCTCCGCCGTTTCGCCACGGCCGGGGGCGGGAGCGGGGGCGGGGGCTGGGACCGGTTCGCTGGGCTGGCTAGACACCAGGCGCCGGGTCCTGTGCTCGGCGGGTGGCGTGGGGGCAAGGGTGGCCTTGCTGGGGCTAAGGGGCCGTGCCGGCTCAATGGTGGCTCCCAGTGGGTTAAGGGCCGACTGCCGTCGGGCAGGAGGGCCGGCCAGGCCGTGGCTGGGCTGCGCCTAGCACTGTGTGGATTGACAGGGTGGGGAATGCACAAGGGACCGAGGGCCACAGGCCCTTAAGCCTCCGGGGCCAAGTCCTGTGAGCGTTGAGCGGCTCTGGGGCGGAGGGCCAAGCGCCTACAGGCCTGGAGGGTCCCGCCTGACCTGAGCTGCGAAGTCGCCCACAACTCCACCACCCCCGGGCCCTCGAGGCCTCCTGTCGCTTGCCTGGGCGGACGGCAGGGCCGCGCCGGAGAGGGTTGGCTGCCGGGCTGGCGGTGAGTCGCCAGCACCAGCGAAGCTAAGCCTCAAGAGGCACACCGTGGCCCCCGCTGCATTCTACGGCCACACCTCCCTGAACGCACCACACCTCGTCTGATCTCGGAAGCTAATCAGGGTCTGGCCTGTTTCGTACCTGGATGGGAGACCACATGGGAATACCGAGTGCTGTAGGCTTTTTTGCCTCCCGCTCCGCCTTGACATTTAGTGGCCCGCGGCCGAGGCCGCCTCCGCCCCCGCTGAGCACCGCTGCAGGCCTCACCTCCTCACGTCCCTCCCAACACAGCGCGCCGGAGGGATCGCTCCCCGCCGAGCTGGCTGGACATGCGGCCAGAATGCGGCCCTGGAAGGCAGCCGCCACCCCAGCCGCTCCCGTGGTGGCTGGCCCGGACCCAGACTCCGCCGCAGGCCGGGGTGCCGTCCGTGCGGCCCGCGAGGCCCTCGACCTGCACTTGGCCGCCCCCACCGGAGCCCAGCCGCGCCGCAGCCCCCTGTCTGCCCGTGTGTCTCTCCACAGCTCCCTCCGGAAAAAGCCCCCCCCTCCGCCGTTTCGCCACGGCCGGGGGCGGGAGCGGGGGCGGGGGCCGGGGCCGCTTCTCCGGGCCTGCCGGCCACCAGGGCCGGGGTCCTGTGCTCGGCGGGCGGCGTGGGGGCAAGGGGGGGCCTTGCTGGGGCTAAGGGGCCGTGCCCACTCCATGGTGGCTCCCAGTGGCTTCGGGCCAGCTGCTGCCCGGCCGGAGGGCCGGCCCGGCCGTGGCCGGGCTGCGCCTAACTCCGCGTGGGCGGGCAGGGGGGGATGCCCAAGGGACCGCGGCCGCCGGGCCCTGAAGCCTCCGGGGCCGCGTCCCTGTGAGCGTCGAGCGGGATCTGCGGCGGGGCGCCAAGCGCCGACGGGCCTGGAGCGTCCCGCCCGCCCTGGGCTGCGAGGTGGCCCACCACTCCGCCACCCCCGGGTCCCCGAGGCCTCCTGTCGCCTGCCTGGGCGGGCGGCAGGGCCCTGCCGGAGAGGGCTGGCCGCCGGCATGGCGGTAAGGCGCAGGCGCCAGCGAAGCTGGGCCTCAAGAGGCACCGCGCGGGCCCCTCCTGCGTCTACGGCCATACCACCCTGAACGCGCCCGATCTCGTCTGATCTCGGAAGCTAAGCAGGGTCGGGCCTGGTTAGTACTTGGATGGGAGACCGCCTGGGAATACCGGGTGCTGTAGGCTTTTTGCCTCCCGCTCCGCCTTCTCCTTTAGTCGCCCGCCGCCTCCGCCCCCGCCCCCGACCCCGCCCCCGCCGGGCACCGCTGCAGGCCCCACCTCCTCCGGCCCCTCCCACCACAGCGCGCCAGAGGGGGCGCTCTCCGCCTGCCTGGCCGGCCAGGCGGCCAGAAGGCGGCCCTGGAAGGCAGCCGCATCCCAGCCGCTCCCGGGGTGGCTGGCCTGAACCCAGACTCCGCCTCAGGCCCGGGTGCCGGCCGTGCGGCCCGCGAGCCCCTTGACCTGCACCTGGCCGCCCCCACTAGCGCCCAGCCCCGGCGCAGCCACCTATCTGCCGGTGTGTCTCTCCACAGCTCCCTCCGGAAAAAGCCCCCCCTCCGCCGTTTCGCCACGGCCGAGTGCGGGAGCGGGGTCGTGGGCCAGGACTCGTTCTCCGAACCGGCCGACCACTAGGCACCGGGAACAGTGCTCGGCAGTTGGCGTGGATGCAAGTGTGGCCTTGCTGGCTGTAATGGGCCATGCCAACACAATGGTGGCTCCCAGTGGATTCGGGGCAACTGCCGTCGGGCAGGAGGGCCGGCCCGGCCACGGCTAGGTTGTGCCTAGCACTGCGTGAGTGGACAGGGTTGGTAATGCCCGAGGGACCTAGGGCCAAGGGACATTAAGCCTCCGGGGCCACGTCCTTGTGAGCATCAAGCGGGACCTGGGGCGGAGCGCCAAGCACCTACGGGCCTGGAGGATCCCGCCTGACCTGAGCTGCGAGGTCGCCCTTGACTATGCAACCCCTGGGTCCCTGAGGCCTCCTGTCGCCAGCCTGGGCGGGCGGCAGGGCCTTGCTGAAGAGGGCTGACCGCCGAGCAGGGAGCAAGTCGCCAGCACCAGCGAAGCAAAGCCTCAAGAGGCACCCCGTGGCCCCGGCTGCCCTCTAAGGCCATACCACCCTGAACGTGCCCCATCTCGTCTGATCGCGGAAGCTAAGCAGGGTCGGGCCTGGTTAGTACTTGGATGGGAGACCGCCTGGGAATACCGGGTGCTGTAGGCTTTTTGCCTCCCGCTCCGCCTTCTCCTTTAGTCGCCCGCCGCCTCCGCCGCCGCCCCCGCCCCCGCCGAGCAGCGCTGCAGGCCCCACCTCCTCCGGCCCCTCCCACCACAGCGCGCCAGAGGGGGCGCTCCGCGCCGGCCTGGCCGGCCAGGCGGCCAGAAGGCGGCCCTGGAAGGCAGCCGCCACCCCAGCCGCTCCCGTGGTGGCTGGCCCGGACCCAGACTCCGCCGCAGGCCGGGGTGCCGTCCGTGCGGCCCACGAAGCCCTCGACCTGCACTTGGCCGCCCCCACCGGAGCCCAGCCGCGCCGCAGCCCCCTGTCTGCCCGTGTGTATCTCCACAGCTCCCTCCGGAAAAAGCCCACCCTCCGCCGTTTCGCCACGGCCGGGGGCGGGAGCGGGAGCGGGGGCGGGGGCTGGGACCGGTTCGCTGGGCTGGCTAGACACCAGGCGCCGGGTCCTGTGCTCGGCGGGTGGCGTGGGGGCAAGGGTGGCCTTGCTGGGGCTAAGGGGCCGTGCCGGCTCAATGGTGGCTCCCAGTGGGTTAAGGGCCGACTGCCGTCGGGCAGGAGGGCCGGCCAGGCCGTGGCTGGGCTGCGCCTAGCACTGTGTGGATTGACAGGGTGGGGAATGCACAAGGGACCGAGGGCCACAGGCCCTTAAGCCTCCGGGGCCAAGTCCTGTGAGCGTTGAGCGGCTCTGGGGCGGAGGGCCAAGCGCCTACAGGCCTGGAGGGTCCCGCCTGACCTGAGCTGCGAAGTCGCCCACAACTCCACCACCCCCGGGCCCTCGAGGCCTCCTGTCGCTTGCCTGGGCGGACGGCAGGGCCGCGCCGGAGAGGGTTGGCTGCCGGGCTGGCGGTGAGTCGCCAGCACCAGCGAAGCTAAGCCTCAAGAGGCACACCGTGGCCCCCGCTGCATTCTACGGCCACACCTCCCTGAACGCACCACACCTCGTCTGATCTCGGAAGCTAATCAGGGTCTGGCCTGTTTCGTACCTGGATGGGAGACCACATGGGAATACCGAGTGCTGTAGGCTTTTTTGCCTCCCGCTCCGCCTTGACATTTAGTGGCCCGCGGCCGAGGCCGCCTCCGCCCCCGCTGAGCACCGCTGCAGGCCTCACCTCCTCACGTCCCTCCCAACACAGCGCGCCGGAGGGATCGCTCCCCGCCGAGCTGGCTGGACATGCGGCCAGAATGCGGCCCTGGAAGGCAGCCGCCACCCCAGCCGCTCCCGTGGTGGCTGGCCCGGACCCAGACTCCGCCGCAGGCCGGGGTGCCGTCCGTGCGGCCCGCGAGGCCCTCGACCTGCACTTGGCCGCCCCCACCGGAGCCCAGCCGCGCCGCAGCCCCCTGTCTGCCCGTGTGTCTCTCCACAGCTCCCTCCGGAAAAAGCCCCCCCTCCGCCGTTTCGCCACGGCCGGGGGCGGGAGCGGGGGCGGGGGCCGGGGCCGCTTCTCCGGGCCTGCCGGCCACCAGGGCCGGGGTCCTGTGCTCGGCGGGCGGCGTGGGGGCAAGGGGGGGCCTTGCTGGGGCTAAGGGGCCGTGCCCACTCCATGGTGGCTCCCAGTGGCTTCGGGCCAGCTGCTGCCCGGCCGGAGGGCCGGCCCGGCCGTGGCCGGGCTGCGCCTAACTCCGCGTGGGCGGGCAGGGGGGGATGCCCAAGGGACCGCGGCCGCCGGGCCCTGAAGCCTCCGGGGCCGCGTCCCTGTGAGCGTCGAGCGGGATCTGCGGCGGGGCGCCAAGCGCCGACGGGCCTGGAGCGTCCCGCCCGCCCTGGGCTGCGAGGTGGCCCACCACTCCGCCACCCCCGGGTCCCCGAGGCCTCCTGTCGCCTGCCTGGGCGGGCGGCAGGGCCCTGCCGGAGAGGGCTGGCCGCCGGCATGGCGGTAAGGCGCAGGCGCCAGCGAAGCTGGGCCTCAAGAGGCACCGCGCGGGCCCCTCCTGCGTCTACGGCCATACCACCCTGAACGCGCCCGATCTCGTCTGATCTCGGAAGCTAAGCAGGGTCGGGCCTGGTTAGTACTTGGATGGGAGACCGCCTGGGAATACCGGGTGCTGTAGGCTTTTTGCCTCCCGCTCCGCCTTCTCCTTTAGTCGCCCGCCGCCTCCGCCCCCGCCCCCGCCCCCGCCCCCGCCGGGCACCGCTGCAGGCCCCACCTCCTCCGGCCCCTCCCACCACAGCGCGCCAGAGGGGGCGCTCTCCGCCTGCCTGGCCGGCCAGGCGGCCAGAAGGCGGCCCTGGAAGGCAGCCGCATCCCAGCCGCTCCCGGGGTGGCTGGCCTGAACCCAGACTCCGCCTCAGGCCCGGGTGCCGGCCGTGCGGCCCGCGAGCCCCTTGACCTGCACCTGGCCGCCCCCACTAGCGCCCAGCCCCGGCGCAGCCACCTATCTGCCGGTGTGTCTCTCCACAGCTCCCTCCGGAAAAAGCCCCCCCTCCGCCGTTTCGCCACGGCCGAGTGCGGGAGCGGGGTCGTGGGCCAGGACTCGTTCTCCGAACCGGCCGACCACTAGGCACCGGGAACAGTGCTCGGCAGTTGGCGTGGATGCAAGTGTGGCCTTGCTGGCTGTAATGGGCCATGCCAACACAATGGTGGCTCCCAGTGGATTCGGGGCAACTGCCGTCGGGCAGGAGGGCCGGCCCGGCCACGGCTAGGTTGTGCCTAGCACTGCGTGAGTGGACAGGGTTGGTAATGCCCGAGGGACCTAGGGCCAAGGGACATTAAGCCTCCGGGGCCACGTCCTTGTGAGCATCAAGCGGGACCTGGGGCGGAGCGCCAAGCACCTACGGGCCTGGAGGATCCCGCCTGACCTGAGCTGCGAGGTCGCCCTTGACTATGCAACCCCTGGGTCCCTGAGGCCTCCTGTCGCCAGCCTGGACGGGCGGCAGGGCCTTGCTGAAGAGGGCTGACCGCCGAGCAGGGAGCAAGTCGCCAGCACCAGCGAAGCAAAGCCTCAAGAGGCACCCCGTGGCCCCGGCTGCCCTCTAAGGCCATACCACCCTGAACGCGCCCCATCTCGTCTGATCTCGGAAGCTAAGCAGGGTCGGGCCTGGTTAGTACTTGGATGGGAGACCGCCTGGGAATACCGGGTGCTGTAGGCTTCTTGCCTCCCGCTCCGCCTTCTCCTTTAGTCGCCCGCCGCCTCCGCCCCCGCCCCCGCCCCCGCCGGGCAGCGCTGCAGGCCCCACCTCCTCCGGCCCCTCCCACCACAGCGCGCCAGAGGGGGCGCTCCGCGCCGGCCTGGCCGGCCAGGCGGCCAGAAGGCGGCCCTGGAAGGCAGCCGCCACCCCAGCCGCTCCCGTGGTGGCTGGCCCGGACCCAGACTCCGCCGCAGGCCGGGGTGCCGTCCGTGCGGCCCACGAAGCCCTCGACCTGCACTTGGCCGCCCCCACCGGAGCCCAGCCGCGCCGCAGCCCCCTGTCTGCCCGTGTGTATCTCCACAGCTCCCTCCGGAAAAAGCCCACGCTCCGCCGTTTCGCCACGGCCGGGGGCGGGAGCGGGGGCGGGGGCTGGGACCGGTTCGCTGGGCTGGCTAGACACCAGGCGCCGGGTCCTGTGCTCGGCGGGTGGCGTGGGGGCAAGGGTGGCCTTGCTGGGGCTAAGGGGCCGTGCCGGCTCAATGGTGGCTCCCAGTGGGTTAAGGGCCGACTGCCGTCGGGCAGGAGGGCCGGCCAGGCCGTGGCTGGGCTGCGCCTAGCACTGTGTGGATTGACAGGGTGGGGAATGCACAAGGGACCGAGGGCCACAGGCCCTTAAGCCTCCGGGGCCAAGTCCTGTGAGCGTTGAGCGGCTCTGGGGCGGAGGGCCAAGCGCCTACAGGCCTGGAGGGTCCCGCCTGACCTGAGCTGCGAAGTCGCCCACAACTCCACCACCCCCGGGCCCTCGAGGCCTCCTGTCGCTTGCCTGGGCGGACGGCAGGGCCGCGCCGGAGAGGGTTGGCTGCCGGGCTGGCGGTGAGTCGCCAGCACCAGCGAAGCTAAGCCTCAAGAGGCACACCGTGGCCCCCGCTGCATTCTACGGCCACACCTCCCTGAACGCACCACACCTCGTCTGATCTCGGAAGCTAATCAGGGTCTGGCCTGTTTCGTACCTGGATGGGAGACCACATGGGAATACCGAGTGCTGTAGGCTTTTTTGCCTCCCGCTCCGCCTTGACATTTAGTGGCCCGCGGCCGAGGCCGCCTCCGCCCCCGCTGAGCACCGCTGCAGGCCTCACCTCCTCACGTCCCTCCCAACACAGCGCGCCGGAGGGATCGCTCCCCGCCGAGCTGGCTGGACATGCGGCCAGAATGCGGCCCTGGAAGGCAGCCGCCACCCCAGCCGCTCCCGTGGTGGCTGGCCCGGACCCAGACTCCGCCGCAGGCCGGGGTGCCGTCCGTGCGGCCCGCGAGGCCCTCGACCTGCACTTGGCCGCCCCCACCGGAGCCCAGCCGCGCCGCAGCCCCCTGTCTGCCCGTGTGTCTCTCCACAGCTCCCTCCGGAAAAAGCCCCCCCCTCCGCCGTTTCGCCACGGCCGGGGGCGGGAGCGGGGGCGGGGGCCGGGGCCGCTTCTCCGGGCCTGCCGGCCACCAGGGCCGGGGTCCTGTGCTCGGCGGGCGGCGTGGGGGCAAGGGGGGGCCTTGCTGGGGCTAAGGGGCCGTGCCCACTCCATGGTGGCTCCCAGTGGCTTCGGGCCAGCTGCTGCCCGGCCGGAGGGCCGGCCCGGCCGTGGCCGGGCTGCGCCTAACTCCGCGTGGGCGGGCAGGGGGGGATGCCCAAGGGACCGCGGCCGCCGGGCCCTGAAGCCTCCGGGGCCGCGTCCCTGTGAGCGTCGAGCGGGATCTGCGGCGGGGCGCCAAGCGCCGACGGGCCTGGAGCGTCCCGCCCGCCCTGGGCTGCGAGGTGGCCCACCACTCCGCCACCCCCGGGTCCCCGAGGCCTCCTGTCGCCTGCCTGGGCGGGCGGCAGGGCCCTGCCGGAGAGGGCTGGCCGCCGGCATGGCGGTAAGGCGCAGGCGCCAGCGAAGCTGGGCCTCAAGAGGCACCGCGCGGGCCCCTCCTGCGTCTACGGCCATACCACCCTGAACGCGCCCGATCTCGTCTGATCTCGGAAGCTAAGCAGGGTCGGGCCTGGTTAGTACTTGGATGGGAGACCGCCTGGGAATACCGGGTGCTGTAGGCTTTTTGCCTCCCGCTCCGCCTTCTCCTTTAGTCGCCCGCCGCCTCCGCCCCCGCCCCCGACCCCGCCCCCGCCGGGCACCGCTGCAGGCCCCACCTCCTCCGGCCCCTCCCACCACAGCGCGCCAGAGGGGGCGCTCTCCGCCTGCCTGGCCGGCCAGGCGGCCAGAAGGCGGCCCTGGAAGGCAGCCGCATCCCAGCCGCTCCCGGGGTGGCTGGCCTGAACCCAGACTCCGCCTCAGGCCCGGGTGCCGGCCGTGCGGCCCGCGAGCCCCTTGACCTGCACCTGGCCGCCCCCACTAGCGCCCAGCCCCGGCGCAGCCACCTATCTGCCGGTGTGTCTCTCCACAGCTCCCTCCGGAAAAAGCCCCCCCTCCGCCGTTTCGCCACGGCCGAGTGCGGGAGCGGGGTCGTGGGCCAGGACTCGTTCTCCGAACCGGCCGACCACTAGGCACCGGGAACAGTGCTCGGCAGTTGGCGTGGATGCAAGTGTGGCCTTGCTGGCTGTAATGGGCCATGCCAACACAATGGTGGCTCCCAGTGGATTCGGGGCAACTGCCGTCGGGCAGGAGGGCCGGCCCGGCCACGGCTAGGTTGTGCCTAGCACTGCGTGAGTGGACAGGGTTGGTAATGCCCGAGGGACCTAGGGCCAAGGGACATTAAGCCTCCGGGGCCACGTCCTTGTGAGCATCAAGCGGGACCTGGGGCGGAGCGCCAAGCACCTACGGGCCTGGAGGATCCCGCCTGACCTGAGCTGCGAGGTCGCCCTTGACTATGCAACCCCTGGGTCCCTGAGGCCTCCTGTCGCCAGCCTGGACGGGCGGCAGGGCCTTGCTGAAGAGGGCTGACCGCCGAGCAGGGAGCAAGTCGCCAGCACCAGCGAAGCAAAGCCTCAAGAGGCACCCCGTGGCCCCGGCTGCCCTCTAAGGCCATACCACCCTGAACGCGCCCCATCTCGTCTGATCTCGGAAGCTAAGCAGGGTCGGGCCTGGTTAGTACTTGGATGGGAGACCGCCTGGGAATACCGGGTGCTGTAGGCTTCTTGCCTCCCGCTCCGCCTTCTCCTTTAGTCGCCCGCCGCCTCCGCCCCCGCCCCCGCCCCCGCCGGGCAGCGCTGCAGGCCCCACCTCCTCCGGCCCCTCCCACCACAGCGCGCCAGAGGGGGCGCTCCGCGCCGGCCTGGCCGGCCAGGCGGCCAGAAGGCGGCCCTGGAAGGCAGCCGCCACCCCAGCCGCTCCCGTGGTGGCTGGCCCGGACCCAGACTCCGCCGCAGGCCGGGGTGCCGTCCGTGCGGCCCACGAAGCCCTCGACCTGCACTTGGCCGCCCCCACCGGAGCCCAGCCGCGCCGCAGCCCCCTGTCTGCCCGTGTGTATCTCCACAGCTCCCTCCGGAAAAAGCCCACGCTCCGCCGTTTCGCCACGGCCGGGGGCGGGAGCGGGGGCGGGGGCTGGGACCGGTTCGCTGGGCTGGCTAGACACCAGGCGCCGGGTCCTGTGCTCGGCGGGTGGCGTGGGGGCAAGGGTGGCCTTGCTGGGGCTAAGGGGCCGTGCCGGCTCAATGGTGGCTCCCAGTGGGTTAAGGGCCGACTGCCGTCGGGCAGGAGGGCCGGCCAGGCCGTGGCTGGGCTGCGCCTAGCACTGTGTGGATTGACAGGGTGGGGAATGCACAAGGGACCGAGGGCCACAGGCCCTTAAGCCTCCGGGGCCAAGTCCTGTGAGCGTTGAGCGGCTCTGGGGCGGAGGGCCAAGCGCCTACAGGCCTGGAGGGTCCCGCCTGACCTGAGCTGCGAAGTCGCCCACAACTCCACCACCCCCGGGCCCTCGAGGCCTCCTGTCGCTTGCCTGGGCGGACGGCAGGGCCGCGCCGGAGAGGGTTGGCTGCCGGGCTGGCGGTGAGTCGCCAGCACCAGCGAAGCTAAGCCTCAAGAGGCACACCGTGGCCCCCGCTGCATTCTACGGCCACACCTCCCTGAACGCACCACACCTCGTCTGATCTCGGAAGCTAATCAGGGTCTGGCCTGTTTCGTACCTGGATGGGAGACCACATGGGAATACCGAGTGCTGTAGGCTTTTTTGCCTCCCGCTCCGCCTTGACATTTAGTGGCCCGCGGCCGAGGCCGCCTCCGCCCCCGCTGAGCACCGCTGCAGGCCTCACCTCCTCACGTCCCTCCCAACACAGCGCGCCGGAGGGATCGCTCCCCGCCGAGCTGGCTGGACATGCGGCCAGAATGCGGCCCTGGAAGGCAGCCGCCACCCCAGCCGCTCCCGTGGTGGCTGGCCCGGACCCAGACTCCGCCGCAGGCCGGGGTGCCGTCCGTGCGGCCCGCGAGGCCCTCGACCTGCACTTGGCCGCCCCCACCGGAGCCCAGCCGCGCCGCAGCCCCCTGTCTGCCCGTGTGTCTCTCCACAGCTCCCTCCGGAAAAAGCCCCCCCCTCCGCCGTTTCGCCACGGCCGGGGGCGGGAGCGGGGGCGGGGGCCGGGGCCGCTTCTCCGGGCCTGCCGGCCACCAGGGCCGGGGTCCTGTGCTCGGCGGGCGGCGTGGGGGCAAGGGGGGGCCTTGCTGGGGCTAAGGGGCCGTGCCCACTCCATGGTGGCTCCCAGTGGCTTCGGGCCAGCTGCTGCCCGGCCGGAGGGCCGGCCCGGCCGTGGCCGGGCTGCGCCTAACTCCGCGTGGGCGGGCAGGGGGGGATGCCCAAGGGACCGCGGCCGCCGGGCCCTGAAGCCTCCGGGGCCGCGTCCCTGTGAGCGTCGAGCGGGATCTGCGGCGGGGCGCCAAGCGCCGACGGGCCTGGAGCGTCCCGCCCGCCCTGGGCTGCGAGGTGGCCCACCACTCCGCCACCCCCGGGTCCCCGAGGCCTCCTGTCGCCTGCCTGGGCGGGCGGCAGGGCCCTGCCGGAGAGGGCTGGCCGCCGGCATGGCGGTAAGGCGCAGGCGCCAGCGAAGCTGGGCCTCAAGAGGCACCGCGCGGGCCCCTCCTGCGTCTACGGCCATACCACCCTGAACGCGCCCGATCTCGTCTGATCTCGGAAGCTAAGCAGGGTCGGGCCTGGTTAGTACTTGGATGGGAGACCGCCTGGGAATACCGGGTGCTGTAGGCTTTTTGCCTCCCGCTCCGCCTTCTCCTTTAGTCGCCCGCCGCCTCCGCCCCCGCCCCCGCCCCCGCCCCCGCCGGGCACCGCTGCAGGCCCCACCTCCTCCGGCCCCTCCCACCACAGCGCGCCAGAGGGGGCGCTCTCCGCCTGCCTGGCCGGCCAGGCGGCCAGAAGGCGGCCCTGGAAGGCAGCCGCATCCCAGCCGCTCCCGGGGTGGCTGGCCTGAACCCAGACTCCGCCTCAGGCCCGGGTGCCGGCCGTGCGGCCCGCGAGCCCCTTGACCTGCACCTGGCCGCCCCCACTAGCGCCCAGCCCCGGCGCAGCCACCTATCTGCCGGTGTGTCTCTCCACAGCTCCCTCCGGAAAAAGCCCCCCCTCCGCCGTTTCGCCACGGCCGAGTGCGGGAGCGGGGTCGTGGGCCAGGACTCGTTCTCCGAACCGGCCGACCACTAGGCACCGGGAACAGTGCTCGGCAGTTGGCGTGGATGCAAGTGTGGCCTTGCTGGCTGTAATGGGCCATGCCAACACAATGGTGGCTCCCAGTGGATTCGGGGCAACTGCCGTCGGGCAGGAGGGCCGGCCCGGCCACGGCTAGGTTGTGCCTAGCACTGCGTGAGTGGACAGGGTTGGTAATGCCCGAGGGACCTAGGGCCAAGGGACATTAAGCCTCCGGGGCCACGTCCTTGTGAGCATCAAGCGGGACCTGGGGCGGAGCGCCAAGCACCTACGGGCCTGGAGGATCCCGCCTGACCTGAGCTGCGAGGTCGCCCTTGACTATGCAACCCCTGGGTCCCTGAGGCCTCCTGTCGCCAGCCTGGGCGGGCGGCAGGGCCTTGCTGAAGAGGGCTGACCGCCGAGCAGGGAGCAAGTCGCCAGCACCAGCGAAGCAAAGCCTCAAGAGGCACCCCGTGGCCCCGGCTGCCCTCTAAGGCCATACCACCCTGAACGTGCCCCATCTCGTCTGATCGCGGAAGCTAAGCAGGGTCGGGCCTGGTTAGTACTTGGATGGGAGACCGCCTGGGAATACCGGGTGCTGTAGGCTTTTTGCCTCCCGCTCCGCCTTCTCCTTTAGTCGCCCGCCGCCTCCGCCGCCGCCCCCGCCCCCGCCGAGCAGCGCTGCAGGCCCCACCTCCTCCGGCCCCTCCCACCACAGCGCGCCAGAGGGGGCGCTCCGCGCCGGCCTGGCCGGCCAGGCGGCCAGAAGGCGGCCCTGGAAGGCAGCCGCCACCCCAGCCGCTCCCGTGGTGGCTGGCCCGGACCCAGACTCCGCCGCAGGCCGGGGTGCCGTCCGTGCGGCCCACGAAGCCCTCGACCTGCACTTGGCCGCCCCCACCGGAGCCCAGCCGCGCCGCAGCCCCCTGTCTGCCCGTGTGTATCTCCACAGCTCCCTCCGGAAAAAGCCCACCCTCCGCCGTTTCGCCACGGCCGGGGGCGGGAGCGGGAGCGGGGGCGGGGGCTGGGACCGGTTCGCTGGGCTGGCTAGACACCAGGCGCCGGGTCCTGTGCTCGGCGGGTGGCGTGGGGGCAAGGGTGGCCTTGCTGGGGCTAAGGGGCCGTGCCGGCTCAATGGTGGCTCCCAGTGGGTTAAGGGCCGACTGCCGTCGGGCAGGAGGGCCGGCCAGGCCGTGGCTGGGCTGCGCCTAGCACTGTGTGGATTGACAGGGTGGGGAATGCACAAGGGACCGAGGGCCACAGGCCCTTAAGCCTCCGGGGCCAAGTCCTGTGAGCGTTGAGCGGCTCTGGGGCGGAGGGCCAAGCGCCTACAGGCCTGGAGGGTCCCGCCTGACCTGAGCTGCGAAGTCGCCCACAACTCCACCACCCCCGGGCCCTCGAGGCCTCCTGTCGCTTGCCTGGGCGGACGGCAGGGCCGCGCCGGAGAGGGTTGGCTGCCGGGCTGGCGGTGAGTCGCCAGCACCAGCGAAGCTAAGCCTCAAGAGGCACACCGTGGCCCCCGCTGCATTCTACGGCCACACCTCCCTGAACGCACCACACCTCGTCTGATCTCGGAAGCTAATCAGGGTCTGGCCTGTTTCGTACCTGGATGGGAGACCACATGGGAATACCGAGTGCTGTAGGCTTTTTTGCCTCCCGCTCCGCCTTGACATTTAGTGGCCCGCGGCCGAGGCCGCCTCCGCCCCCGCTGAGCACCGCTGCAGGCCTCACCTCCTCACGTCCCTCCCAACACAGCGCGCCGGAGGGATCGCTCCCCGCCGAGCTGGCTGGACATGCGGCCAGAATGCGGCCCTGGAAGGCAGCCGCCACCCCAGCCGCTCCCGTGGTGGCTGGCCCGGACCCAGACTCCGCCGCAGGCCGGGGTGCCGTCCGTGCGGCCCGCGAGGCCCTCGACCTGCACTTGGCCGCCCCCACCGGAGCCCAGCCGCGCCGCAGCCCCCTGTCTGCCCGTGTGTCTCTCCACAGCTCCCTCCGGAAAAAGCCCCCCCCTCCGCCGTTTCGCCACGGCCGGGGGCGGGAGCGGGGGCGGGGGCCGGGGCCGCTTCTCCGGGCCTGCCGGCCACCAGGGCCGGGGTCCTGTGCTCGGCGGGCGGCGTGGGGGCAAGGGGGGGCCTTGCTGGGGCTAAGGGGCCGTGCCCACTCCATGGTGGCTCCCAGTGGCTTCGGGCCAGCTGCTGCCCGGCCGGAGGGCCGGCCCGGCCGTGGCCGGGCTGCGCCTAACTCCGCGTGGGCGGGCAGGGGGGGATGCCCAAGGGACCGCGGCCGCCGGGCCCTGAAGCCTCCGGGGCCGCGTCCCTGTGAGCGTCGAGCGGGATCTGCGGCGGGGCGCCAAGCGCCGACGGGCCTGGAGCGTCCCGCCCGCCCTGGGCTGCGAGGTGGCCCACCACTCCGCCACCCCCGGGTCCCCGAGGCCTCCTGTCGCCTGCCTGGGCGGGCGGCAGGGCCCTGCCGGAGAGGGCTGGCCGCCGGCATGGCGGTAAGGCGCAGGCGCCAGCGAAGCTGGGCCTCAAGAGGCACCGCGCGGGCCCCTCCTGCGTCTACGGCCATACCACCCTGAACGCGCCCGATCTCGTCTGATCTCGGAAGCTAAGCAGGGTCGGGCCTGGTTAGTACTTGGATGGGAGACCGCCTGGGAATACCGGGTGCTGTAGGCTTTTTGCCTCCCGCTCCGCCTTCTCCTTTAGTCGCCCGCCGCCTCCGCCCCCGCCCCCGCCCCCGCCCCCGCCGGGCACCGCTGCAGGCCCCACCTCCTCCGGCCCCTCCCACCACAGCGCGCCAGAGGGGGCGCTCTCCGCCTGCCTGGCCGGCCAGGCGGCCAGAAGGCGGCCCTGGAAGGCAGCCGCATCCCAGCCGCTCCCGGGGTGGCTGGCCTGAACCCAGACTCCGCCTCAGGCCCGGGTGCCGGCCGTGCGGCCCGCGAGCCCCTTGACCTGCACCTGGCCGCCCCCACTAGCGCCCAGCCCCGGCGCAGCCACCTATCTGCCGGTGTGTCTCTCCACAGCTCCCTCCGGAAAAAGCCCCCCCTCCGCCGTTTCGCCACGGCCGAGTGCGGGAGCGGGGTCGTGGGCCAGGACTCGTTCTCCGAACCGGCCGACCACTAGGCACCGGGAACAGTGCTCGGCAGTTGGCGTGGATGCAAGTGTGGCCTTGCTGGCTGTAATGGGCCATGCCAACACAATGGTGGCTCCCAGTGGATTCGGGGCAACTGCCGTCGGGCAGGAGGGCCGGCCCGGCCACGGCTAGGTTGTGCCTAGCACTGCGTGAGTGGACAGGGTTGGTAATGCCCGAGGGACCTAGGGCCAAGGGACATTAAGCCTCCGGGGCCACGTCCTTGTGAGCATCAAGCGGGACCTGGGGCGGAGCGCCAAGCACCTACGGGCCTGGAGGATCCCGCCTGACCTGAGCTGCGAGGTCGCCCTTGACTATGCAACCCCTGGGTCCCTGAGGCCTCCTGTCGCCAGCCTGGGCGGGCGGCAGGGCCTTGCTGAAGAGGGCTGACCGCCGAGCAGGGAGCAAGTCGCCAGCACCAGCGAAGCAAAGCCTCAAGAGGCACCCCGTGGCCCCGGCTGCCCTCTAAGGCCATACCACCCTGAACGTGCCCCATCTCGTCTGATCGCGGAAGCTAAGCAGGGTCGGGCCTGGTTAGTACTTGGATGGGAGACCGCCTGGGAATACCGGGTGCTGTAGGCTTTTTGCCTCCCGCTCCGCCTTCTCCTTTAGTCGCCCGCCGCCTCCGCCGCCGCCCCCGCCCCCGCCGGGCAGCGCTGCAGGCCCCACCTCCTCCGGCCCCTCCCACCACAGCGCGCCAGAGGGGGCGCTCCGCGCCGGCCTGGCCGGCCAGGCGGCCAGAAGGCGGCCCTGGAAGGCAGCCGCCACCCCAGCCGCTCCCGTGGTGGCTGGCCCGGACCCAGACTCCGCCGCAGGCCGGGGTGCCGTCCGTGCGGCCCACGAAGCCCTCGACCTGCACTTGGCCGCCCCCACCGGAGCCCAGCCGCGCCGCAGCCCCCTGTCTGCCCGTGTGTATCTCCACAGCTCCCTCCGGAAAAAGCCCACCCTCCGCCGTTTCGCCACGGCCGGGGGCGGGAGCGGGGGCGGGGGCTGGGACCGGTTCGCTGGGCTGGCTAGACACCAGGCGCCGGGTCCTGTGCTCGGCGGGTGGCGTGGGGGCAAGGGTGGCCTTGCTGGGGCTAAGGGGCCGTGCCGGCTCAATGGTGGCTCCCAGTGGGTTAAGGGCCGACTGCCGTCGGGCAGGAGGGCCGGCCAGGCCGTGGCTGGGCTGCGCCTAGCACTGTGTGGATTGACAGGGTGGGGAATGCACAAGGGACCGAGGGCCACAGGCCCTTAAGCCTCCGGGGCCAAGTCCTGTGAGCGTTGAGCGGCTCTGGGGCGGAGGGCCAAGCGCCTACAGGCCTGGAGGGTCCCGCCTGACCTGAGCTGCGAAGTCGCCCACAACTCCACCACCCCCGGGCCCTCGAGGCCTCCTGTCGCTTGCCTGGGCGGACGGCAGGGCCGCGCCGGAGAGGGTTGGCTGCCGGGCTGGCGGTGAGTCGCCAGCACCAGCGAAGCTAAGCCTCAAGAGGCACACCGTGGCCCCCGCTGCATTCTACGGCCACACCTCCCTGAACGCACCACACCTCGTCTGATCTCGGAAGCTAATCAGGGTCTGGCCTGTTTCGTACCTGGATGGGAGACCACATGGGAATACCGAGTGCTGTAGGCTTTTTTGCCTCCCGCTCCGCCTTGACATTTAGTGGCCCGCGGCCGAGGCCGCCTCCGCCCCCGCTGAGCACCGCTGCAGGCCTCACCTCCTCACGTCCCTCCCAACACAGCGCGCCGGAGGGATCGCTCCCCGCCGAGCTGGCTGGACATGCGGCCAGAATGCGGCCCTGGAAGGCAGCCGCCACCCCAGCCGCTCCCGTGGTGGCTGGCCCGGACCCAGACTCCGCCGCAGGCCGGGGTGCCGTCCGTGCGGCCCGCGAGGCCCTCGACCTGCACTTGGCCGCCCCCACCGGAGCCCAGCCGCGCCGCAGCCCCCTGTCTGCCCGTGTGTCTCTCCACAGCTCCCTCCGGAAAAAGCCCCCCCCTCCGCCGTTTCGCCACGGCCGGGGGCGGGAGCGGGGGCGGGGGCCGGGGCCGCTTCTCCGGGCCTGCCGGCCACCAGGGCCGGGGTCCTGTGCTCGGCGGGCGGCGTGGGGGCAAGGGGGGGCCTTGCTGGGGCTAAGGGGCCGTGCCCACTCCATGGTGGCTCCCAGTGGCTTCGGGCCAGCTGCTGCCCGGCCGGAGGGCCGGCCCGGCCGTGGCCGGGCTGCGCCTAACTCCGCGTGGGCGGGCAGGGGGGGATGCCCAAGGGACCGCGGCCGCCGGGCCCTGAAGCCTCCGGGGCCGCGTCCCTGTGAGCGTCGAGCGGGATCTGCGGCGGGGCGCCAAGCGCCGACGGGCCTGGAGCGTCCCGCCCGCCCTGGGCTGCGAGGTGGCCCACCACTCCGCCACCCCCGGGTCCCCGAGGCCTCCTGTCGCCTGCCTGGGCGGGCGGCAGGGCCCTGCCGGAGAGGGCTGGCCGCCGGCATGGCGGTAAGGCGCAGGCGCCAGCGAAGCTGGGCCTCAAGAGGCACCGCGCGGGCCCCTCCTGCGTCTACGGCCATACCACCCTGAACGCGCCCGATCTCGTCTGATCTCGGAAGCTAAGCAGGGTCGGGCCTGGTTAGTACTTGGATGGGAGACCGCCTGGGAATACCGGGTGCTGTAGGCTTTTTGCCTCCCGCTCCGCCTTCTCCTTTAGTCGCCCGCCGCCTCCGCCCCCGCCCCCGCCCCCGCCCCCGCCGGGCACCGCTGCAGGCCCCACCTCCTCCGGCCCCTCCCACCACAGCGCGCCAGAGGGGGCGCTCTCCGCCTGCCTGGCCGGCCAGGCGGCCAGAAGGCGGCCCTGGAAGGCAGCCGCATCCCAGCCGCTCCCGGGGTGGCTGGCCTGAACCCAGACTCCGCCTCAGGCCCGGGTGCCGGCCGTGCGGCCCGCGAGCCCCTTGACCTGCACCTGGCCGCCCCCACTAGCGCCCAGCCCCGGCGCAGCCACCTATCTGCCGGTGTGTCTCTCCACAGCTCCCTCCGGAAAAAGCCCCCCCTCCGCCGTTTCGCCACGGCCGAGTGCGGGAGCGGGGTCGTGGGCCAGGACTCGTTCTCCGAACCGGCCGACCACTAGGCACCGGGAACAGTGCTCGGCAGTTGGCGTGGATGCAAGTGTGGCCTTGCTGGCTGTAATGGGCCATGCCAACACAATGGTGGCTCCCAGTGGATTCGGGGCAACTGCCGTCGGGCAGGAGGGCCGGCCCGGCCACGGCTAGGTTGTGCCTAGCACTGCGTGAGTGGACAGGGTTGGTAATGCCCGAGGGACCTAGGGCCAAGGGACATTAAGCCTCCGGGGCCACGTCCTTGTGAGCATCAAGCGGGACCTGGGGCGGAGCGCCAAGCACCTACGGGCCTGGAGGATCCCGCCTGACCTGAGCTGCGAGGTCGCCCTTGACTATGCAACCCCTGGGTCCCTGAGGCCTCCTGTCGCCAGCCTGGGCGGGCGGCAGGGCCTTGCTGAAGAGGGCTGACCGCCGAGCAGGGAGCAAGTCGCCAGCACCAGCGAAGCAAAGCCTCAAGAGGCACCCCGTGGCCCCGGCTGCCCTCTAAGGCCATACCACCCTGAACGTGCCCCATCTCGTCTGATCGCGGAAGCTAAGCAGGGTCGGGCCTGGTTAGTACTTGGATGGGAGACCACCTGGGAATACCGGGTGCTGTAGGCTTTTTGCCTCCCGCTCCGCCTTCTCCTTTAGTCGCCCGCCGCCTCCGCCGCCGCCCCCGCCCCCGCCGAGCAGCGCTGCAGGCCCCACCTCCTCCGGCCCCTCCCACCACAGCGCGCCAGAGGGGGCGCTCCGCGCCGGCCTGGCCGGCCAGGCGGCCAGAAGGCGGCCCTGGAAGGCAGCCGCCACCCCAGCCGCTCCCGTGGTGGCTGGCCCGGACCCAGACTCCGCCGCAGGCCGGGGTGCCGTCCGTGCGGCCCACGAAGCCCTCGACCTGCACTTGGCCGCCCCCACCGGAGCCCAGCCGCGCCGCAGCCCCCTGTCTGCCCGTGTGTATCTCCACAGCTCCCTCCGGAAAAAGCCCACCCTCCGCCGTTTCGCCACGGCCGGGGGCGGGAGCGGGGGCGGGGGCTGGGACCGGTTCGCTGGGCTGGCTAGACACCAGGCGCCGGGTCCTGTGCTCGGCGGGTGGCGTGGGGGCAAGGGTGGCCTTGCTGGGGCTAAGGGGCCGTGCCGGCTCAATGGTGGCTCCCAGTGGGTTAAGGGCCGACTGCCGTCGGGCAGGAGGGCCGGCCAGGCCGTGGCTGGGCTGCGCCTAGCACTGTGTGGATTGACAGGGTGGGGAATGCACAAGGGACCGAGGGCCACAGGCCCTTAAGCCTCCGGGGCCAAGTCCTGTGAGCGTTGAGCGGCTCTGGGGCGGAGGGCCAAGCGCCTACAGGCCTGGAGGGTCCCGCCTGACCTGAGCTGCGAAGTCGCCCACAACTCCACCACCCCCGGGCCCTCGAGGCCTCCTGTCGCTTGCCTGGGCGGACGGCAGGGCCGCGCCGGAGAGGGTTGGCTGCCGGGCTGGCGGTGAGTCGCCAGCACCAGCGAAGCTAAGCCTCAAGAGGCACACCGTGGCCCCCGCTGCATTCTACGGCCACACCTCCCTGAACGCACCACACCTCGTCTGATCTCGGAAGCTAATCAGGGTCTGGCCTGTTTCGTACCTGGATGGGAGACCACATGGGAATACCGAGTGCTGTAGGCTTTTTTGCCTCCCGCTCCGCCTTGACATTTAGTGGCCCGCGGCCGAGGCCGCCTCCGCCCCCGCTGAGCACCGCTGCAGGCCTCACCTCCTCACGTCCCTCCCAACACAGCGCGCCGGAGGGATCGCTCCCCGCCGAGCTGGCTGGACATGCGGCCAGAATGCGGCCCTGGAAGGCAGCCGCCACCCCAGCCGCTCCCGTGGTGGCTGGCCCGGACCCAGACTCCGCCGCAGGCCGGGGTGCCGTCCGTGCGGCCCGCGAGGCCCTCGACCTGCACTTGGCCGCCCCCACCGGAGCCCAGCCGCGCCGCAGCCCCCTGTCTGCCCGTGTGTCTCTCCACAGCTCCCTCCGGAAAAAGCCCCCCCCTCCGCCGTTTCGCCACGGCCGGGGGCGGGAGCGGGGGCGGGGGCCGGGGCCGCTTCTCCGGGCCTGCCGGCCACCAGGGCCGGGGTCCTGTGCTCGGCGGGCGGCGTGGGGGCAAGGGGGGGCCTTGCTGGGGCTAAGGGGCCGTGCCCACTCCATGGTGGCTCCCAGTGGCTTCGGGCCAGCTGCTGCCCGGCCGGAGGGCCGGCCCGGCCGTGGCCGGGCTGCGCCTAACTCCGCGTGGGCGGGCAGGGGGGGATGCCCAAGGGACCGCGGCCGCCGGGCCCTGAAGCCTCCGGGGCCGCGTCCCTGTGAGCGTCGAGCGGGATCTGCGGCGGGGCGCCAAGCGCCGACGGGCCTGGAGCGTCCCGCCCGCCCTGGGCTGCGAGGTGGCCCACCACTCCGCCACCCCCGGGTCCCCGAGGCCTCCTGTCGCCTGCCTGGGCGGGCGGCAGGGCCCTGCCGGAGAGGGCTGGCCGCCGGCATGGCGGTAAGGCGCAGGCGCCAGCGAAGCTGGGCCTCAAGAGGCACCGCGCGGGCCCCTCCTGCGTCTACGGCCATACCACCCTGAACGCGCCCGATCTCGTCTGATCTCGGAAGCTAAGCAGGGTCGGGCCTGGTTAGTACTTGGATGGGAGACCGCCTGGGAATACCGGGTGCTGTAGGCTTTTTGCCTCCCGCTCCGCCTTCTCCTTTAGTCGCCCGCCGCCTCCGCCCCCGCCCCCGCCCCCGCCCCCGCCGGGCACCGCTGCAGGCCCCACCTCCTCCGGCCCCTCCCACCACAGCGCGCCAGAGGGGGCGCTCTCCGCCTGCCTGGCCGGCCAGGCGGCCAGAAGGCGGCCCTGGAAGGCAGCCGCATCCCAGCCGCTCCCGGGGTGGCTGGCCTGAACCCAGACTCCGCCTCAGGCCCGGGTGCCGGCCGTGCGGCCCGCGAGCCCCTTGACCTGCACCTGGCCGCCCCCACTAGCGCCCAGCCCCGGCGCAGCCACCTATCTGCCGGTGTGTCTCTCCACAGCTCCCTCCGGAAAAAGCCCCCCCTCCGCCGTTTCGCCACGGCCGAGTGCGGGAGCGGGGTCGTGGGCCAGGACTCGTTCTCCGAACCGGCCGACCACTAGGCACCGGGAACAGTGCTCGGCAGTTGGCGTGGATGCAAGTGTGGCCTTGCTGGCTGTAATGGGCCATGCCAACACAATGGTGGCTCCCAGTGGATTCGGGGCAACTGCCGTCGGGCAGGAGGGCCGGCCCGGCCACGGCTAGGTTGTGCCTAGCACTGCGTGAGTGGACAGGGTTGGTAATGCCCGAGGGACCTAGGGCCAAGGGACATTAAGCCTCCGGGGCCACGTCCTTGTGAGCATCAAGCGGGACCTGGGGCGGAGCGCCAAGCACCTACGGGCCTGGAGGATCCCGCCTGACCTGAGCTGCGAGGTCGCCCTTGACTATGCAACCCCTGGGTCCCTGAGGCCTCCTGTCGCCAGCCTGGGCGGGCGGCAGGGCCTTGCTGAAGAGGGCTGACCGCCGAGCAGGGAGCAAGTCGCCAGCACCAGCGAAGCAAAGCCTCAAGAGGCACCCCGTGGCCCCGGCTGCCCTCTAAGGCCATACCACCCTGAACGTGCCCCATCTCGTCTGATCGCGGAAGCTAAGCAGGGTCGGGCCTGGTTAGTACTTGGATGGGAGACCGCCTGGGAATACCGGGTGCTGTAGGCTTCTTGCCTCCCGCTCCGCCTTCTCCTTTAGTCGCCCGCCGCCTCCGCCGCCGCCCCCGCCCCCGCCGAGCAGCGCTGCAGGCCCCACCTCCTCCGGCCCCTCCCACCACAGCGCGCCAGAGGGGGCGCTCCGCGCCGGCCTGGCCGGCCAGGCGGCCAGAAGGCGGCCCTGGAAGGCAGCCGCCACCCCAGCCGCTCCCGTGGTGGCTGGCCCGGACCCAGACTCCGCCGCAGGCCGGGGTGCCGTCCGTGCGGCCCACGAAGCCCTCGACCTGCACTTGGCCGCCCCCACCGGAGCCCAGCCGCGCCGCAGCCCCCTGTCTGCCCGTGTGTATCTCCACAGCTCCCTCCGGAAAAAGCCCACCCTCCGCCGTTTCGCCACGGCCGGGGGCGGGAGCGGGGGCGGGGGCTGGGACCGGTTCGCTGGGCTGGCTAGACACCAGGCGCCGGGTCCTGTGCTCGGCGGGTGGCGTGGGGGCAAGGGTGGCCTTGCTGGGGCTAAGGGGCCGTGCCGGCTCAATGGTGGCTCCCAGTGGGTTAAGGGCCGACTGCCGTCGGGCAGGAGGGCCGGCCAGGCCGTGGCTGGGCTGCGCCTAGCAC
Source organism: Eubalaena glacialis (assembly GCF_028564815.1). Classification (NCBI taxonomy): domain Eukaryota; kingdom Metazoa; phylum Chordata; class Mammalia; order Artiodactyla; family Balaenidae; genus Eubalaena; species Eubalaena glacialis. The sequence goes on from NC_083716.1 coordinate 93,032,695, forward strand.
TGTGTGGATTGACAGGGTGGGGAATGCACAAGGGACCGAGGGCCACAGGCCCTTAAGCCTCCGGGGCCAAGTCCTGTGAGCGTTGAGCGGCTCTGGGGCGGAGGGCCAAGCGCCTACAGGCCTGGAGGGTCCCGCCTGACCTGAGCTGCGAAGTCGCCCACAACTCCACCACCCCCGGGCCCTCGAGGCCTCCTGTCGCTTGCCTGGGCGGACGGCAGGGCCGCGCCGGAGAGGGTTGGCTGCCGGGCTGGCGGTGAGTCGCCAGCACCAGCGAAGCTAAGCCTCAAGAGGCACACCGTGGCCCCCGCTGCATTCTACGGCCACACCTCCCTGAACGCACCACACCTCGTCTGATCTCGGAAGCTAATCAGGGTCTGGCCTGTTTCGTACCTGGATGGGAGACCACATGGGAATACCGAGTGCTGTAGGCTTTTTTGCCTCCCGCTCCGCCTTGACATTTAGTGGCCCGCGGCCGAGGCCGCCTCCGCCCCCGCTGAGCACCGCTGCAGGCCTCACCTCCTCACGTCCCTCCCAACACAGCGCGCCGGAGGGATCGCTCCCCGCCGAGCTGGCTGGACATGCGGCCAGAATGCGGCCCTGGAAGGCAGCCGCCACCCCAGCCGCTCCCGTGGTGGCTGGCCCGGACCCAGACTCCGCCGCAGGCCGGGGTGCCGTCCGTGCGGCCCGCGAGGCCCTCGACCTGCACTTGGCCGCCCCCACCGGAGCCCAGCCGCGCCGCAGCCCCCTGTCTGCCCGTGTGTCTCTCCACAGCTCCCTCCGGAAAAAGCCCCCCCCTCCGCCGTTTCGCCACGGCCGGGGGCGGGAGCGGGGGCGGGGGCCGGGGCCGCTTCTCCGGGCCTGCCGGCCACCAGGGCCGGGGTCCTGTGCTCGGCGGGCGGCGTGGGGGCAAGGGGGGGCCTTGCTGGGGCTAAGGGGCCGTGCCCACTCCATGGTGGCTCCCAGTGGCTTCGGGCCAGCTGCTGCCCGGCCGGAGGGCCGGCCCGGCCGTGGCCGGGCTGCGCCTAACTCCGCGTGGGCGGGCAGGGGGGGATGCCCAAGGGACCGCGGCCGCCGGGCCCTGAAGCCTCCGGGGCCGCGTCCCTGTGAGCGTCGAGCGGGATCTGCGGCGGGGCGCCAAGCGCCGACGGGCCTGGAGCGTCCCGCCCGCCCTGGGCTGCGAGGTGGCCCACCACTCCGCCACCCCCGGGTCCCCGAGGCCTCCTGTCGCCTGCCTGGGCGGGCGGCAGGGCCCTGCCGGAGAGGGCTGGCCGCCGGCATGGCGGTAAGGCGCAGGCGCCAGCGAAGCTGGGCCTCAAGAGGCACCGCGCGGGCCCCTCCTGCGTCTACGGCCATACCACCCTGAACGCGCCCGATCTCGTCTGATCTCGGAAGCTAAGCAGGGTCGGGCCTGGTTAGTACTTGGATGGGAGACCGCCTGGGAATACCGGGTGCTGTAGGCTTTTTGCCTCCCGCTCCGCCTTCTCCTTTAGTCGCCCGCCGCCTCCGCCCCCGCCCCCGACCCCGCCCCCGCCGGGCACCGCTGCAGGCCCCACCTCCTCCGGCCCCTCCCACCACAGCGCGCCAGAGGGGGCGCTCTCCGCCTGCCTGGCCGGCCAGGCGGCCAGAAGGCGGCCCTGGAAGGCAGCCGCATCCCAGCCGCTCCCGGGGTGGCTGGCCTGAACCCAGACTCCGCCTCAGGCCCGGGTGCCGGCCGTGCGGCCCGCGAGCCCCTTGACCTGCACCTGGCCGCCCCCACTAGCGCCCAGCCCCGGCGCAGCCACCTATCTGCCGGTGTGTCTCTCCACAGCTCCCTCCGGAAAAAGCCCCCCCTCCGCCGTTTCGCCACGGCCGAGTGCGGGAGCGGGGTCGTGGGCCAGGACTCGTTCTCCGAACCGGCCGACCACTAGGCACCGGGAACAGTGCTCGGCAGTTGGCGTGGATGCAAGTGTGGCCTTGCTGGCTGTAATGGGCCATGCCAACACAATGGTGGCTCCCAGTGGATTCGGGGCAACTGCCGTCGGGCAGGAGGGCCGGCCCGGCCACGGCTAGGTTGTGCCTAGCACTGCGTGAGTGGACAGGGTTGGTAATGCCCGAGGGACCTAGGGCCAAGGGACATTAAGCCTCCGGGGCCACGTCCTTGTGAGCATCAAGCGGGACCTGGGGCGGAGCGCCAAGCACCTACGGGCCTGGAGGATCCCGCCTGACCTGAGCTGCGAGGTCGCCCTTGACTATGCAACCCCTGGGTCCCTGAGGCCTCCTGTCGCCAGCCTGGGCGGGCGGCAGGGCCTTGCTGAAGAGGGCTGACCGCCGAGCAGGGAGCAAGTCGCCAGCACCAGCGAAGCAAAGCCTCAAGAGGCACCCCGTGGCCCCGGCTGCCCTCTAAGGCCATACCACCCTGAACGTGCCCCATCTCGTCTGATCGCGGAAGCTAAGCAGGGTCGGGCCTGGTTAGTACTTGGATGGGAGACCGCCTGGGAATACCGGGTGCTGTAGGCTTTTTGCCTCCCGCTCCGCCTTCTCCTTTAGTCGCCCGCCGCCTCCGCCGCCGCCCCCGCCCCCGCCGAGCAGCGCTGCAGGCCCCACCTCCTCCGGCCCCTCCCACCACAGCGCGCCAGAGGGGGCGCTCCGCGCCGGCCTGGCCGGCCAGGCGGCCAGAAGGCGGCCCTGGAAGGCAGCCGCCACCCCAGCCGCTCCCGTGGTGGCTGGCCCGGACCCAGACTCCGCCGCAGGCCGGGGTGCCGTCCGTGCGGCCCACGAAGCCCTCGACCTGCACTTGGCCGCCCCCACCGGAGCCCAGCCGCGCCGCAGCCCCCTGTCTGCCCGTGTGTATCTCCACAGCTCCCTCCGGAAAAAGCCCACCCTCCGCCGTTTCGCCACGGCCGGGGGCGGGAGCGGGAGCGGGGGCGGGGGCTGGGACCGGTTCGCTGGGCTGGCTAGACACCAGGCGCCGGGTCCTGTGCTCGGCGGGTGGCGTGGGGGCAAGGGTGGCCTTGCTGGGGCTAAGGGGCCGTGCCGGCTCAATGGTGGCTCCCAGTGGGTTAAGGGCCGACTGCCGTCGGGCAGGAGGGCCGGCCAGGCCGTGGCTGGGCTGCGCCTAGCACTGTGTGGATTGACAGGGTGGGGAATGCACAAGGGACCGAGGGCCACAGGCCCTTAAGCCTCCGGGGCCAAGTCCTGTGAGCGTTGAGCGGCTCTGGGGCGGAGGGCCAAGCGCCTACAGGCCTGGAGGGTCCCGCCTGACCTGAGCTGCGAAGTCGCCCACAACTCCACCACCCCCGGGCCCTCGAGGCCTCCTGTCGCTTGCCTGGGCGGACGGCAGGGCCGCGCCGGAGAGGGTTGGCTGCCGGGCTGGCGGTGAGTCGCCAGCACCAGCGAAGCTAAGCCTCAAGAGGCACACCGTGGCCCCCGCTGCATTCTACGGCCACACCTCCCTGAACGCACCACACCTCGTCTGATCTCGGAAGCTAATCAGGGTCTGGCCTGTTTCGTACCTGGATGGGAGACCACATGGGAATACCGAGTGCTGTAGGCTTTTTTGCCTCCCGCTCCGCCTTGACATTTAGTGGCCCGCGGCCGAGGCCGCCTCCGCCCCCGCTGAGCACCGCTGCAGGCCTCACCTCCTCACGTCCCTCCCAACACAGCGCGCCGGAGGGATCGCTCCCCGCCGAGCTGGCTGGACATGCGGCCAGAATGCGGCCCTGGAAGGCAGCCGCCACCCCAGCCGCTCCCGTGGTGGCTGGCCCGGACCCAGACTCCGCCGCAGGCCGGGGTGCCGTCCGTGCGGCCCGCGAGGCCCTCGACCTGCACTTGGCCGCCCCCACCGGAGCCCAGCCGCGCCGCAGCCCCCTGTCTGCCCGTGTGTCTCTCCACAGCTCCCTCCGGAAAAAGCCCCCCCCTCCGCCGTTTCGCCACGGCCGGGGGCGGGAGCGGGGGCGGGGGCCGGGGCCGCTTCTCCGGGCCTGCCGGCCACCAGGGCCGGGGTCCTGTGCTCGGCGGGCGGCGTGGGGGCAAGGGGGGGCCTTGCTGGGGCTAAGGGGCCGTGCCCACTCCATGGTGGCTCCCAGTGGCTTCGGGCCAGCTGCTGCCCGGCCGGAGGGCCGGCCCGGCCGTGGCCGGGCTGCGCCTAACTCCGCGTGGGCGGGCAGGGGGGGATGCCCAAGGGACCGCGGCCGCCGGGCCCTGAAGCCTCCGGGGCCGCGTCCCTGTGAGCGTCGAGCGGGATCTGCGGCGGGGCGCCAAGCGCCGACGGGCCTGGAGCGTCCCGCCCGCCCTGGGCTGCGAGGTGGCCCACCACTCCGCCACCCCCGGGTCCCCGAGGCCTCCTGTCGCCTGCCTGGGCGGGCGGCAGGGCCCTGCCGGAGAGGGCTGGCCGCCGGCATGGCGGTAAGGCGCAGGCGCCAGCGAAGCTGGGCCTCAAGAGGCACCGCGCGGGCCCCTCCTGCGTCTACGGCCATACCACCCTGAACGCGCCCGATCTCGTCTGATCTCGGAAGCTAAGCAGGGTCGGGCCTGGTTAGTACTTGGATGGGAGACCGCCTGGGAATACCGGGTGCTGTAGGCTTTTTGCCTCCCGCTCCGCCTTCTCCTTTAGTCGCCCGCCGCCTCCGCCCCCGCCCCCGCCCCCGCCCCCGCCGGGCACCGCTGCAGGCCCCACCTCCTCCGGCCCCTCCCACCACAGCGCGCCAGAGGGGGCGCTCTCCGCCTGCCTGGCCGGCCAGGCGGCCAGAAGGCGGCCCTGGAAGGCAGCCGCATCCCAGCCGCTCCCGGGGTGGCTGGCCTGAACCCAGACTCCGCCTCAGGCCCGGGTGCCGGCCGTGCGGCCCGCGAGCCCCTTGACCTGCACCTGGCCGCCCCCACTAGCGCCCAGCCCCGGCGCAGCCACCTATCTGCCGGTGTGTCTCTCCACAGCTCCCTCCGGAAAAAGCCCCCCCTCCGCCGTTTCGCCACGGCCGAGTGCGGGAGCGGGGTCGTGGGCCAGGACTCGTTCTCCGAACCGGCCGACCACTAGGCACCGGGAACAGTGCTCGGCAGTTGGCGTGGATGCAAGTGTGGCCTTGCTGGCTGTAATGGGCCATGCCAACACAATGGTGGCTCCCAGTGGATTCGGGGCAACTGCCGTCGGGCAGGAGGGCCGGCCCGGCCACGGCTAGGTTGTGCCTAGCACTGCGTGAGTGGACAGGGTTGGTAATGCCCGAGGGACCTAGGGCCAAGGGACATTAAGCCTCCGGGGCCACGTCCTTGTGAGCATCAAGCGGGACCTGGGGCGGAGCGCCAAGCACCTACGGGCCTGGAGGATCCCGCCTGACCTGAGCTGCGAGGTCGCCCTTGACTATGCAACCCCTGGGTCCCTGAGGCCTCCTGTCGCCAGCCTGGGCGGGCGGCAGGGCCTTGCTGAAGAGGGCTGACCGCCGAGCAGGGAGCAAGTCGCCAGCACCAGCGAAGCAAAGCCTCAAGAGGCACCCCGTGGCCCCGGCTGCCCTCTAAGGCCATACCACCCTGAACGCGCCCCATCTCGTCTGATCGCGGAAGCTAAGCAGGGTCGGGCCTGGTTAGTACTTGGATGGGAGACCGCCTGGGAATACCGGGTGCTGTAGGCTTCTTGCCTCCCGCTCCGCCTTCTCCTTTAGTCGCCCGCCGCCTCCGCCGCCGCCCCCGCCCCCGCCGAGCAGCGCTGCAGGCCCCACCTCCTCCGGCCCCTCCCACCACAGCGCGCCAGAGGGGGCGCTCCGCGCCGGCCTGGCCGGCCAGGCGGCCAGAAGGCGGCCCTGGAAGGCAGCCGCCACCCCAGCCGCTCCCGTGGTGGCTGGCCCGGACCCAGACTCCGCCGCAGGCCGGGGTGCCGTCCGTGCGGCCCACGAAGCCCTCGACCTGCACTTGGCCGCCCCCACCGGAGCCCAGCCGCGCCGCAGCCCCCTGTCTGCCCGTGTGTATCTCCACAGCTCCCTCCGGAAAAAGCCCACGCTCCGCCGTTTCGCCACGGCCGGGGGCGGGAGCGGGGGCGGGGGCTGGGACCGGTTCGCTGGGCTGGCTAGACACCAGGCGCCGGGTCCTGTGCTCGGCGGGTGGCGTGGGGGCAAGGGTGGCCTTGCTGGGGCTAAGGGGCCGTGCCGGCTCAATGGTGGCTCCCAGTGGGTTAAGGGCCGACTGCCGTCGGGCAGGAGGGCCGGCCAGGCCGTGGCTGGGCTGCGCCTAGCACTGTGTGGATTGACAGGGTGGGGAATGCACAAGGGACCGAGGGCCACAGGCCCTTAAGCCTCCGGGGCCAAGTCCTGTGAGCGTTGAGCGGCTCTGGGGCGGAGGGCCAAGCGCCTACAGGCCTGGAGGGTCCCGCCTGACCTGAGCTGCGAAGTCGCCCACAACTCCACCACCCCCGGGCCCTCGAGGCCTCCTGTCGCTTGCCTGGGCGGACGGCAGGGCCGCGCCGGAGAGGGTTGGCTGCCGGGCTGGCGGTGAGTCGCCAGCACCAGCGAAGCTAAGCCTCAAGAGGCACACCGTGGCCCCCGCTGCATTCTACGGCCACACCTCCCTGAACGCACCACACCTCGTCTGATCTCGGAAGCTAATCAGGGTCTGGCCTGTTTCGTACCTGGATGGGAGACCACATGGGAATACCGAGTGCTGTAGGCTTTTTTGCCTCCCGCTCCGCCTTGACATTTAGTGGCCCGCGGCCGAGGCCGCCTCCGCCCCCGCTGAGCACCGCTGCAGGCCTCACCTCCTCACGTCCCTCCCAACACAGCGCGCCGGAGGGATCGCTCCCCGCCGAGCTGGCTGGACATGCGGCCAGAATGCGGCCCTGGAAGGCAGCCGCCACCCCAGCCGCTCCCGTGGTGGCTGGCCCGGACCCAGACTCCGCCGCAGGCCGGGGTGCCGTCCGTGCGGCCCGCGAGGCCCTCGACCTGCACTTGGCCGCCCCCACCGGAGCCCAGCCGCGCCGCAGCCCCCTGTCTGCCCGTGTGTCTCTCCACAGCTCCCTCCGGAAAAAGCCCCCCCCTCCGCCGTTTCGCCACGGCCGGGGGCGGGAGCGGGGGCGGGGGCCGGGGCCGCTTCTCCAGGCCTGCCGGCCACCAGGGCCGGGGTCCTGTGCTCGGCGGGCGGCGTGGGGGCAAGGGGGGGCCTTGCTGGGGCTAAGGGGCCGTGCCCACTCCATGGTGGCTCCCAGTGGCTTCGGGCCAGCTGCTGCCCGGCCGGAGGGCCGGCCCGGCCGTGGCCGGGCTGCGCCTAACTCCGCGTGGGCGGGCAGGGGGGGATGCCCAAGGGACCGCGGCCGCCGGGCCCTGAAGCCTCCGGGGCCGCGTCCCTGTGAGCGTCGAGCGGGATCTGCGGCGGGGCGCCAAGCGCCGACGGGCCTGGAGCGTCCCGCCCGCCCTGGGCTGCGAGGTGGCCCACCACTCCGCCACCCCCGGGTCCCCGAGGCCTCCTGTCGCCTGCCTGGGCGGGCGGCAGGGCCCTGCCGGAGAGGGCTGGCCGCCGGCATGGCGGTAAGGCGCAGGCGCCAGCGAAGCTGGGCCTCAAGAGGCACCGCGCGGGCCCCTCCTGCGTCTACGGCCATACCACCCTGAACGCGCCCGATCTCGTCTGATCTCGGAAGCTAAGCAGGGTCGGGCCTGGTTAGTACTTGGATGGGAGACCGCCTGGGAATACCGGGTGCTGTAGGCTTTTTGCCTCCCGCTCCGCCTTCTCCTTTAGTCGCCCGCCGCCTCCGCCCCCGCCCCCGCCCCCGCCCCCGCCGGGCACCGCTGCAGGCCCCACCTCCTCCGGCCCCTCCCACCACAGCGCGCCAGAGGGGGCGCTCTCCGCCTGCCTGGCCGGCCAGGCGGCCAGAAGGCGGCCCTGGAAGGCAGCCGCATCCCAGCCGCTCCCGGGGTGGCTGGCCTGAACCCAGACTCCGCCTCAGGCCCGGGTGCCGGCCGTGCGGCCCGCGAGCCCCTTGACCTGCACCTGGCCGCCCCCACTAGCGCCCAGCCCCGGCGCAGCCACCTATCTGCCGGTGTGTCTCTCCACAGCTCCCTCCGGAAAAAGCCCCCCCTCCGCCGTTTCGCCACGGCCGAGTGCGGGAGCGGGGTCGTGGGCCAGGACTCGTTCTCCGAACCGGCCGACCACTAGGCACCGGGAACAGTGCTCGGCAGTTGGCGTGGATGCAAGTGTGGCCTTGCTGGCTGTAATGGGCCATGCCAACACAATGGTGGCTCCCAGTGGATTCGGGGCAACTGCCGTCGGGCAGGAGGGCCGGCCCGGCCACGGCTAGGTTGTGCCTAGCACTGCGTGAGTGGACAGGGTTGGTAATGCCCGAGGGACCTAGGGCCAAGGGACATTAAGCCTCCGGGGCCACGTCCTTGTGAGCATCAAGCGGGACCTGGGGCGGAGCGCCAAGCACCTACGGGCCTGGAGGATCCCGCCTGACCTGAGCTGCGAGGTCGCCCTTGACTATGCAACCCCTGGGTCCCTGAGGCCTCCTGTCGCCAGCCTGGGCGGGCGGCAGGGCCTTGCTGAAGAGGGCTGACCGCCGAGCAGGGAGCAAGTCGCCAGCACCAGCGAAGCAAAGCCTCAAGAGGCACCCCGTGGCCCCGGCTGCCCTCTAAGGCCATACCACCCTGAACGTGCCCCATCTCGTCTGATCGCGGAAGCTAAGCAGGGTCGGGCCTGGTTAGTACTTGGATGGGAGACCGCCTGGGAATACCGGGTGCTGTAGGCTTTTTGCCTCCCGCTCCGCCTTCTCCTTTAGTCGCCCGCCGCCTCCGCCGCCGCCCCCGCCCCCGCCGAGCAGCGCTGCAGGCCCCACCTCCTCCGGCCCCTCCCACCACAGCGCGCCAGAGGGGGCGCTCCGCGCCGGCCTGGCCGGCCAGGCGGCCAGAAGGCGGCCCTGGAAGGCAGCCGCCACCCCAGCCGCTCCCGTGGTGGCTGGCCCGGACCCAGACTCCGCCGCAGGCCGGGGTGCCGTCCGTGCGGCCCACGAAGCCCTCGACCTGCACTTGGCCGCCCCCACCGGAGCCCAGCCGCGCCGCAGCCCCCTGTCTGCCCGTGTGTATCTCCACAGCTCCCTCCGGAAAAAGCCCACCCTCCGCCGTTTCGCCACGGCCGGGGGCGGGAGCGGGAGCGGGGGCGGGGGCTGGGACCGGTTCGCTGGGCTGGCTAGACACCAGGCGCCGGGTCCTGTGCTCGGCGGGTGGCGTGGGGGCAAGGGTGGCCTTGCTGGGGCTAAGGGGCCGTGCCGGCTCAATGGTGGCTCCCAGTGGGTTAAGGGCCGACTGCCGTCGGGCAGGAGGGCCGGCCAGGCCGTGGCTGGGCTGCGCCTAGCACTGTGTGGATTGACAGGGTGGGGAATGCACAAGGGACCGAGGGCCACAGGCCCTTAAGCCTCCGGGGCCAAGTCCTGTGAGCGTTGAGCGGCTCTGGGGCGGAGGGCCAAGCGCCTACAGGCCTGGAGGGTCCCGCCTGACCTGAGCTGCGAAGTCGCCCACAACTCCACCACCCCCGGGCCCTCGAGGCCTCCTGTCGCTTGCCTGGGCGGACGGCAGGGCCGCGCCGGAGAGGGTTGGCTGCCGGGCTGGCGGTGAGTCGCCAGCACCAGCGAAGCTAAGCCTCAAGAGGCACACCGTGGCCCCCGCTGCATTCTACGGCCACACCTCCCTGAACGCACCACACCTCGTCTGATCTCGGAAGCTAATCAGGGTCTGGCCTGTTTCGTACCTGGATGGGAGACCACATGGGAATACCGAGTGCTGTAGGCTTTTTTGCCTCCCGCTCCGCCTTGACATTTAGTGGCCCGCGGCCGAGGCCGCCTCCGCCCCCGCTGAGCACCGCTGCAGGCCTCACCTCCTCACGTCCCTCCCAACACAGCGCGCCGGAGGGATCGCTCCCCGCCGAGCTGGCTGGACATGCGGCCAGAATGCGGCCCTGGAAGGCAGCCGCCACCCCAGCCGCTCCCGTGGTGGCTGGCCCGGACCCAGACTCCGCCGCAGGCCGGGGTGCCGTCCGTGCGGCCCGCGAGGCCCTCGACCTGCACTTGGCCGCCCCCACCGGAGCCCAGCCGCGCCGCAGCCCCCTGTCTGCCCGTGTGTCTCTCCACAGCTCCCTCCGGAAAAAGCCCCCCCCTCCGCCGTTTCGCCACGGCCGGGGGCGGGAGCGGGGGCGGGGGCCGGGGCCGCTTCTCCGGGCCTGCCGGCCACCAGGGCCGGGGTCCTGTGCTCGGCGGGCGGCGTGGGGGCAAGGGGGGGCCTTGCTGGGGCTAAGGGGCCGTGCCCACTCCATGGTGGCTCCCAGTGGCTTCGGGCCAGCTGCTGCCCGGCCGGAGGGCCGGCCCGGCCGTGGCCGGGCTGCGCCTAACTCCGCGTGGGCGGGCAGGGGGGGATGCCCAAGGGACCGCGGCCGCCGGGCCCTGAAGCCTCCGGGGCCGCGTCCCTGTGAGCGTCGAGCGGGATCTGCGGCGGGGCGCCAAGCGCCGACGGGCCTGGAGCGTCCCGCCCGCCCTGGGCTGCGAGGTGGCCCACCACTCCGCCACCCCCGGGTCCCCGAGGCCTCCTGTCGCCTGCCTGGGCGGGCGGCAGGGCCCTGCCGGAGAGGGCTGGCCGCCGGCATGGCGGTAAGGCGCAGGCGCCAGCGAAGCTGGGCCTCAAGAGGCACCGCGCGGGCCCCTCCTGCGTCTACGGCCATACCACCCTGAACGCGCCCGATCTCGTCTGATCTCGGAAGCTAAGCAGGGTCGGGCCTGGTTAGTACTTGGATGGGAGACCGCCTGGGAATACCGGGTGCTGTAGGCTTTTTGCCTCCCGCTCCGCCTTCTCCTTTAGTCGCCCGCCGCCTCCGCCCCCGCCCCCGCCCCCGCCCCCGCCGGGCACCGCTGCAGGCCCCACCTCCTCCGGCCCCTCCCACCACAGCGCGCCAGAGGGGGCGCTCTCCGCCTGCCTGGCCGGCCAGGCGGCCAGAAGGCGGCCCTGGAAGGCAGCCGCATCCCAGCCGCTCCCGGGGTGGCTGGCCTGAACCCAGACTCCGCCTCAGGCCCGGGTGCCGGCCGTGCGGCCCGCGAGCCCCTTGACCTGCACCTGGCCGCCCCCACTAGCGCCCAGCCCCGGCGCAGCCACCTATCTGCCGGTGTGTCTCTCCACAGCTCCCTCCGGAAAAAGCCCCCCCTCCGCCGTTTCGCCACGGCCGAGTGCGGGAGCGGGGTCGTGGGCCAGGACTCGTTCTCCGAACCGGCCGACCACTAGGCACCGGGAACAGTGCTCGGCAGTTGGCGTGGATGCAAGTGTGGCCTTGCTGGCTGTAATGGGCCATGCCAACACAATGGTGGCTCCCAGTGGATTCGGGGCAACTGCCGTCGGGCAGGAGGGCCGGCCCGGCCACGGCTAGGTTGTGCCTAGCACTGCGTGAGTGGACAGGGTTGGTAATGCCCGAGGGACCTAGGGCCAAGGGACATTAAGCCTCCGGGGCCACGTCCTTGTGAGCATCAAGCGGGACCTGGGGCGGAGCGCCAAGCACCTACGGGCCTGGAGGATCCCGCCTGACCTGAGCTGCGAGGTCGCCCTTGACTATGCAACCCCTGGGTCCCTGAGGCCTCCTGTCGCCAGCCTGGACGGGCGGCAGGGCCTTGCTGAAGAGGGCTGACCGCCGAGCAGGGAGCAAGTCGCCAGCACCAGCGAAGCAAAGCCTCAAGAGGCACCCCGTGGCCCCGGCTGCCCTCTAAGGACATACCACCCTGAACGCGCCCCATCTCGTCTGATCTCGGAAGCTAAGCAGGGTCGGGCCTGGTTAGTACTTGGATGGGAGACCGCCTGGGAATACCGGGTGCTGTAGGCTTCTTGCCTCCCGCTCCGCCTTCTCCTTTAGTCGCCCGCCGCCTCCGCCCCCGCCCCCGCCCCCGCCGGGCAGCGCTGCAGGCCCCACCTCCTCCGGCCCCTCCCACCACAGCGCGCCAGAGGGGGCGCTCCGCGCCGGCCTGGCCGGCCAGGCGGCCAGAAGGCGGCCCTGGAAGGCAGCCGCCACCCCAGCCGCTCCCGTGGTGGCTGGCCCGGACCCAGACTCCGCCGCAGGCCGGGGTGCCGTCCGTGCGGCCCACGAAGCCCTCGACCTGCACTTGGCCGCCCCCACCGGAGCCCAGCCGCGCCGCAGCCCCCTGTCTGCCCGTGTGTATCTCCACAGCTCCCTCCGGAAAAAGCCCACGCTCCGCCGTTTCGCCACGGCCGGGGGCGGGAGCGGGGGCGGGGGCTGGGACCGGTTCGCTGGGCTGGCTAGACACCAGGCGCCGGGTCCTGTGCTCGGCGGGTGGCGTGGGGGCAAGGGTGGCCTTGCTGGGGCTAAGGGGCCGTGCCGGCTCAATGGTGGCTCCCAGTGGGTTAAGGGCCGACTGCCGTCGGGCAGGAGGGCCGGCCAGGCCGTGGCTGGGCTGCGCCTAGCACTGTGTGGATTGACAGGGTGGGGAATGCACAAGGGACCGAGGGCCACAGGCCCTTAAGCCTCCGGGGCCAAGTCCTGTGAGCGTTGAGCGGCTCTGGGGCGGAGGGCCAAGCGCCTACAGGCCTGGAGGGTCCCGCCTGACCTGAGCTGCGAAGTCGCCCACAACTCCACCACCCCCGGGCCCTCGAGGCCTCCTGTCGCTTGCCTGGGCGGACGGCAGGGCCGCGCCGGAGAGGGTTGGCTGCCGGGCTGGCGGTGAGTCGCCAGCACCAGCGAAGCTAAGCCTCAAGAGGCACACCGTGGCCCCCGCTGCATTCTACGGCCACACCTCCCTGAACGCACCACACCTCGTCTGATCTCGGAAGCTAATCAGGGTCTGGCCTGTTTCGTACCTGGATGGGAGACCACATGGGAATACCGAGTGCTGTAGGCTTTTTTGCCTCCCGCTCCGCCTTGACATTTAGTGGCCCGCGGCCGAGGCCGCCTCCGCCCCCGCTGAGCACCGCTGCAGGCCTCACCTCCTCACGTCCCTCCCAACACAGCGCGCCGGAGGGATCGCTCCCCGCCGAGCTGGCTGGACATGCGGCCAGAATGCGGCCCTGGAAGGCAGCCGCCACCCCAGCCGCTCCCGTGGTGGCTGGCCCGGACCCAGACTCCGCCGCAGGCCGGGGTGCCGTCCGTGCGGCCCGCGAGGCCCTCGACCTGCACTTGGCCGCCCCCACCGGAGCCCAGCCGCGCCGCAGCCCCCTGTCTGCCCGTGTGTCTCTCCACAGCTCCCTCCGGAAAAAGCCCCCCCCTCCGCCGTTTCGCCACGGCCGGGGGCGGGAGCGGGGGCGGGGGCCGGGGCCGCTTCTCCGGGCCTGCCGGCCACCAGGGCCGGGGTCCTGTGCTCGGCGGGCGGCGTGGGGGCAAGGGGGGGCCTTGCTGGGGCTAAGGGGCCGTGCCCACTCCATGGTGGCTCCCAGTGGCTTCGGGCCAGCTGCTGCCCGGCCGGAGGGCCGGCCCGGCCGTGGCCGGGCTGCGCCTAACTCCGCGTGGGCGGGCAGGGGGGGATGCCCAAGGGACCGCGGCCGCCGGGCCCTGAAGCCTCCGGGGCCGCGTCCCTGTGAGCGTCGAGCGGGATCTGCGGCGGGGCGCCAAGCGCCGACGGGCCTGGAGCGTCCCGCCCGCCCTGGGCTGCGAGGTGGCCCACCACTCCGCCACCCCCGGGTCCCCGAGGCCTCCTGTCGCCTGCCTGGGCGGGCGGCAGGGCCCTGCCGGAGAGGGCTGGCCGCCGGCATGGCGGTAAGGCGCAGGCGCCAGCGAAGCTGGGCCTCAAGAGGCACCGCGCGGGCCCCTCCTGCGTCTACGGCCATACCACCCTGAACGCGCCCGATCTCGTCTGATCTCGGAAGCTAAGCAGGGTCGGGCCTGGTTAGTACTTGGATGGGAGACCGCCTGGGAATACCGGGTGCTGTAGGCTTTTTGCCTCCCGCTCCGCCTTCTCCTTTAGTCGCCCGCCGCCTCCGCCCCCGCCCCCGCCCCCGCCCCCGCCGGGCACCGCTGCAGGCCCCACCTCCTCCGGCCCCTCCCACCACAGCGCGCCAGAGGGGGCGCTCTCCGCCTGCCTGGCCGGCCAGGCGGCCAGAAGGCGGCCCTGGAAGGCAGCCGCATCCCAGCCGCTCCCGGGGTGGCTGGCCTGAACCCAGACTCCGCCTCAGGCCCGGGTGCCGGCCGTGCGGCCCGCGAGCCCCTTGACCTGCACCTGGCCGCCCCCACTAGCGCCCAGCCCCGGCGCAGCCACCTATCTGCCGGTGTGTCTCTCCACAGCTCCCTCCGGAAAAAGCCCCCCCTCCGCCGTTTCGCCACGGCCGAGTGCGGGAGCGGGGTCGTGGGCCAGGACTCGTTCTCCGAACCGGCCGACCACTAGGCACCGGGAACAGTGCTCGGCAGTTGGCGTGGATGCAAGTGTGGCCTTGCTGGCTGTAATGGGCCATGCCAACACAATGGTGGCTCCCAGTGGATTCGGGGCAACTGCCGTCGGGCAGGAGGGCCGGCCCGGCCACGGCTAGGTTGTGCCTAGCACTGCGTGAGTGGACAGGGTTGGTAATGCCCGAGGGACCTAGGGCCAAGGGACATTAAGCCTCCGGGGCCACGTCCTTGTGAGCATCAAGCGGGACCTGGGGCGGAGCGCCAAGCACCTACGGGCCTGGAGGATCCCGCCTGACCTGAGCTGCGAGGTCGCCCTTGACTATGCAACCCCTGGGTCCCTGAGGCCTCCTGTCGCCAGCCTGGGCGGGCGGCAGGGCCTTGCTGAAGAGGGCTGACCACCGAGCAGGGAGCAAGTCGCCAGCACCAGCGAAGCAAAGCCTCAAGAGGCACCCCGTGGCCCCGGCTGCCCTCTAAGGCCATACCACCCTGAACGTGCCCCATCTCGTCTGATCGCGGAAGCTAAGCAGGGTCGGGCCTGGTTAGTACTTGGATGGGAGACCGCCTGGGAATACCGGGTGCTGTAGGCTTTTTGCCTCCCGCTCCGCCTTCTCCTTTAGTCGCCCGCCGCCTCCGCCGCCGCCCCCGCCCCCGCCGGGCAGCGCTGCAGGCCCCACCTCCTCCGGCCCCTCCCACCACAGCGCGCCAGAGGGGGCGCTCCGCGCCGGCCTGGCCGGCCAGGCGGCCAGAAGGCGGCCCTGGAAGGCAGCCGCCACCCCAGCCGCTCCCGTGGTGGCTGGCCCGGACCCAGACTCCGCCGCAGGCCGGGGTGCCGTCCGTGCGGCCCACGAAGCCCTCGACCTGCACTTGGCCGCCCCCACCGGAGCCCAGCCGCGCCGCAGCCCCCTGTCTGCCCGTGTGTATCTCCACAGCTCCCTCCGGAAAAAGCCCACCCTCCGCCGTTTCGCCACGGCCGGGGGCGGGAGCGGGAGCGGGGGCGGGGGCTGGGACCGGTTCGCTGGGCTGGCTAGACACCAGGCGCCGGGTCCTGTGCTCGGCGGGTGGCGTGGGGGCAAGGGTGGCCTTGCTGGGGCTAAGGGGCCGTGCCGGCTCAATGGTGGCTCCCAGTGGGTTAAGGGCCGACTGCCGTCGGGCAGGAGGGCCGGCCAGGCCGTGGCTGGGCTGCGCCTAGCACTGTGTGGATTGACAGGGTGGGGAATGCACAAGGGACCGAGGGCCACAGGCCCTTAAGCCTCCGGGGCCAAGTCCTGTGAGCGTTGAGCGGCTCTGGGGCGGAGGGCCAAGCGCCTACAGGCCTGGAGGGTCCCGCCTGACCTGAGCTGCGAAGTCGCCCACAACTCCACCACCCCCGGGCCCTCGAGGCCTCCTGTCGCTTGCCTGGGCGGACGGCAGGGCCGCGCCGGAGAGGGTTGGCTGCCGGGCTGGCGGTGAGTCGCCAGCACCAGCGAAGCTAAGCCTCAAGAGGCACACCGTGGCCCCCGCTGCATTCTACGGCCACACCTCCCTGAACGCACCACACCTCGTCTGATCTCGGAAGCTAATCAGGGTCTGGCCTGTTTCGTACCTGGATGGGAGACCACATGGGAATACCGAGTGCTGTAGGCTTTTTTGCCTCCCGCTCCGCCTTGACATTTAGTGGCCCGCGGCCGAGGCCGCCTCCGCCCCCGCTGAGCACCGCTGCAGGCCTCACCTCCTCACGTCCCTCCCAACACAGCGCGCCGGAGGGATCGCTCCCCGCCGAGCTGGCTGGACATGCGGCCAGAATGCGGCCCTGGAAGGCAGCCGCCACCCCAGCCGCTCCCGTGGTGGCTGGCCCGGACCCAGACTCCGCCGCAGGCCGGGGTGCCGTCCGTGCGGCCCGCGAGGCCCTCGACCTGCACTTGGCCGCCCCCACCGGAGCCCAGCCGCGCCGCAGCCCCCTGTCTGCCCGTGTGTCTCTCCACAGCTCCCTCCGGAAAAAGCCCCCCCCTCCGCCGTTTCGCCACGGCCGGGGGCGGGAGCGGGGGCGGGGGCCGGGGCCGCTTCTCCGGGCCTGCCGGCCACCAGGGCCGGGGTCCTGTGCTCGGCGGGCGGCGTGGGGGCAAGGGGGGGCCTTGCTGGGGCTAAGGGGCCGTGCCCACTCCATGGTGGCTCCCAGTGGCTTCGGGCCAGCTGCTGCCCGGCCGGAGGGCCGGCCCGGCCGTGGCCGGGCTGCGCCTAACTCCGCGTGGGCGGGCAGGGGGGGATGCCCAAGGGACCGCGGCCGCCGGGCCCTGAAGCCTCCGGGGCCGCGTCCCTGTGAGCGTCGAGCGGGATCTGCGGCGGGGCGCCAAGCGCCGACGGGCCTGGAGCGTCCCGCCCGCCCTGGGCTGCGAGGTGGCCCACCACTCCGCCACCCCCGGGTCCCCGAGGCCTCCTGTCGCCTGCCTGGGCGGGCGGCAGGGCCCTGCCGGAGAGGGCTGGCCGCCGGCATGGCGGTAAGGCGCAGGCGCCAGCGAAGCTGGGCCTCAAGAGGCACCGCGCGGGCCCCTCCTGCGTCTACGGCCATACCACCCTGAACGCGCCCGATCTCGTCTGATCTCGGAAGCTAAGCAGGGTCGGGCCTGGTTAGTACTTGGATGGGAGACCGCCTGGGAATACCGGGTGCTGTAGGCTTTTTGCCTCCCGCTCCGCCTTCTCCTTTAGTCGCCCGCCGCCTCCGCCCCCGCCCCCGACCCCGCCCCCGCCGGGCACCGCTGCAGGCCCCACCTCCTCCGGCCCCTCCCACCACAGCGCGCCAGAGGGGGCGCTCTCCGCCTGCCTGGCCGGCCAGGCGGCCAGAAGGCGGCCCTGGAAGGCAGCCGCATCCCAGCCGCTCCCGGGGTGGCTGGCCTGAACCCAGACTCCGCCTCAGGCCCGGGTGCCGGCCGTGCGGCCCGCGAGCCCCTTGACCTGCACCTGGCCGCCCCCACTAGCGCCCAGCCCCGGCGCAGCCACCTATCTGCCGGTGTGTCTCTCCACAGCTCCCTCCGGAAAAAGCCCCCCCTCCGCCGTTTCGCCACGGCCGAGTGCGGGAGCGGGGTCGTGGGCCAGGACTCGTTCTCCGAACCGGCCGACCACTAGGCACCGGGAACAGTGCTCGGCAGTTGGCGTGGATGCAAGTGTGGCCTTGCTGGCTGTAATGGGCCATGCCAACACAATGGTGGCTCCCAGTGGATTCGGGGCAACTGCCGTCGGGCAGGAGGGCCGGCCCGGCCACGGCTAGGTTGTGCCTAGCACTGCGTGAGTGGACAGGGTTGGTAATGCCCGAGGGACCTAGGGCCAAGGGACATTAAGCCTCCGGGGCCACGTCCTTGTGAGCATCAAGCGGGACCTGGGGCGGAGCGCCAAGCACCTACGGGCCTGGAGGATCCCGCCTGACCTGAGCTGCGAGGTCGCCCTTGACTATGCAACCCCTGGGTCCCTGAGGCCTCCTGTCGCCAGCCTGGACGGGCGGCAGGGCCTTGCTGAAGAGGGCTGACCGCCGAGCAGGGAGCAAGTCGCCAGCACCAGCGAAGCAAAGCCTCAAGAGGCACCCCGTGGCCCCGGCTGCCCTCTAAGGCCATACCACCCTGAACGCGCCCCATCTCGTCTGATCTCGGAAGCTAAGCAGGGTCGGGCCTGGTTAGTACTTGGATGGGAGACCGCCTGGGAATACCGGGTGCTGTAGGCTTCTTGCCTCCCGCTCCGCCTTCTCCTTTAGTCGCCCGCCGCCTCCGCCCCCGCCCCCGCCCCCGCCGGGCAGCGCTGCAGGCCCCACCTCCTCCGGCCCCTCCCACCACAGCGCGCCAGAGGGGGCGCTCCGCGCCGGCCTGGCCGGCCAGGCGGCCAGAAGGCGGCCCTGGAAGGCAGCCGCCACCCCAGCCGCTCCCGTGGTGGCTGGCCCGGACCCAGACTCCGCCGCAGGCCGGGGTGCCGTCCGTGCGGCCCACGAAGCCCTCGACCTGCACTTGGCCGCCCCCACCGGAGCCCAGCCGCGCCGCAGCCCCCTGTCTGCCCGTGTGTATCTCCACAGCTCCCTCCGGAAAAAGCCCACGCTCCGCCGTTTCGCCACGGCCGGGGGCGGGAGCGGGGGCGGGGGCTGGGACCGGTTCGCTGGGCTGGCTAGACACCAGGCGCCGGGTCCTGTGCTCGGCGGGTGGCGTGGGGGCAAGGGTGGCCTTGCTGGGGCTAAGGGGCCGTGCCGGCTCAATGGTGGCTCCCAGTGGGTTAAGGGCCGACTGCCGTCGGGCAGGAGGGCCGGCCAGGCCGTGGCTGGGCTGCGCCTAGCACTGTGTGGATTGACAGGGTGGGGAATGCACAAGGGACCGAGGGCCACAGGCCCTTAAGCCTCCGGGGCCAAGTCCTGTGAGCGTTGAGCGGCTCTGGGGCGGAGGGCCAAGCGCCTACAGGCCTGGAGGGTCCCGCCTGACCTGAGCTGCGAAGTCGCCCACAACTCCACCACCCCCGGGCCCTCGAGGCCTCCTGTCGCTTGCCTGGGCGGACGGCAGGGCCGCGCCGGAGAGGGTTGGCTGCCGGGCTGGCGGTGAGTCGCCAGCACCAGCGAAGCTAAGCCTCAAGAGGCACACCGTGGCCCCCGCTGCATTCTACGGCCACACCTCCCTGAACGCACCACACCTCGTCTGATCTCGGAAGCTAATCAGGGTCTGGCCTGTTTCGTACCTGGATGGGAGACCACATGGGAATACCGAGTGCTGTAGGCTTTTTTGCCTCCCGCTCCGCCTTGACATTTAGTGGCCCGCGGCCGAGGCCGCCTCCGCCCCCGCTGAGCACCGCTGCAGGCCTCACCTCCTCACGTCCCTCCCAACACAGCGCGCCGGAGGGATCGCTCCCCGCCGAGCTGGCTGGACATGCGGCCAGAATGCGGCCCTGGAAGGCAGCCGCCACCCCAGCCGCTCCCGTGGTGGCTGGCCCGGACCCAGACTCCGCCGCAGGCCGGGGTGCCGTCCGTGCGGCCCGCGAGGCCCTCGACCTGCACTTGGCCGCCCCCACCGGAGCCCAGCCGCGCCGCAGCCCCCTGTCTGCCCGTGTGTCTCTCCACAGCTCCCTCCGGAAAAAGCCCCCCCCTCCGCCGTTTCGCCACGGCCGGGGGCGGGAGCGGGGGCGGGGGCCGGGGCCGCTTCTCCGGGCCTGCCGGCCACCAGGGCCGGGGTCCTGTGCTCGGCGGGCGGCGTGGGGGCAAGGGGGGGCCTTGCTGGGGCTAAGGGGCCGTGCCCACTCCATGGTGGCTCCCAGTGGCTTCGGGCCAGCTGCTGCCCGGCCGGAGGGCCGGCCCGGCCGTGGCCGGGCTGCGCCTAACTCCGCGTGGGCGGGCAGGGGGGGATGCCCAAGGGACCGCGGCCGCCGGGCCCTGAAGCCTCCGGGGCCGCGTCCCTGTGAGCGTCGAGCGGGATCTGCGGCGGGGCGCCAAGCGCCGACGGGCCTGGAGCGTCCCGCCCGCCCTGGGCTGCGAGGTGGCCCACCACTCCGCCACCCCCGGGTCCCCGAGGCCTCCTGTCGCCTGCCTGGGCGGGCGGCAGGGCCCTGCCGGAGAGGGCTGGCCGCCGGCATGGCGGTAAGGCGCAGGCGCCAGCGAAGCTGGGCCTCAAGAGGCACCGCGCGGGCCCCTCCTGCGTCTACGGCCATACCACCCTGAACGCGCCCGATCTCGTCTGATCTCGGAAGCTAAGCAGGGTCGGGCCTGGTTAGTACTTGGATGGGAGACCGCCTGGGAATACCGGGTGCTGTAGGCTTTTTGCCTCCCGCTCCGCCTTCTCCTTTAGTCGCCCGCCGCCTCCGCCCCCGCCCCCGCCCCCGCCCCCGCCGGGCACCGCTGCAGGCCCCACCTCCTCCGGCCCCTCCCACCACAGCGCGCCAGAGGGGGCGCTCTCCGCCTGCCTGGCCGGCCAGGCGGCCAGAAGGCGGCCCTGGAAGGCAGCCGCATCCCAGCCGCTCCCGGGGTGGCTGGCCTGAACCCAGACTCCGCCTCAGGCCCGGGTGCCGGCCGTGCGGCCCGCGAGCCCCTTGACCTGCACCTGGCCGCCCCCACTAGCGCCCAGCCCCGGCGCAGCCACCTATCTGCCGGTGTGTCTCTCCACAGCTCCCTCCGGAAAAAGCCCCCCCTCCGCCGTTTCGCCACGGCCGAGTGCGGGAGCGGGGTCGTGGGCCAGGACTCGTTCTCCGAACCGGCCGACCACTAGGCACCGGGAACAGTGCTCGGCAGTTGGCGTGGATGCAAGTGTGGCCTTGCTGGCTGTAATGGGCCATGCCAACACAATGGTGGCTCCCAGTGGATTCGGGGCAACTGCCGTCGGGCAGGAGGGCCGGCCCGGCCACGGCTAGGTTGTGCCTAGCACTGCGTGAGTGGACAGGGTTGGTAATGCCCGAGGGACCTAGGGCCAAGGGACATTAAGCCTCCGGGGCCACGTCCTTGTGAGCATCAAGCGGGACCTGGGGCGGAGCGCCAAGCACCTACGGGCCTGGAGGATCCCGCCTGACCTGAGCTGCGAGGTCGCCCTTGACTATGCAACCCCTGGGTCCCTGAGGCCTCCTGTCGCCAGCCTGGGCGGGCGGCAGGGCCTTGCTGAAGAGGGCTGACCGCCGAGCAGGGAGCAAGTCGCCAGCACCAGCGAAGCAAAGCCTCAAGAGGCACCCCGTGGCCCCGGCTGCCCTCTAAGGCCATACCACCCTGAACGTGCCCCATCTCGTCTGATCGCGGAAGCTAAGCAGGGTCGGGCCTGGTTAGTACTTGGATGGGAGACCGCCTGGGAATACCGGGTGCTGTAGGCTTTTTGCCTCCCGCTCCGCCTTCTCCTTTAGTCGCCCGCCGCCTCCGCCGCCGCCCCCGCCCCCGCCGAGCAGCGCTGCAGGCCCCACCTCCTCCGGCCCCTCCCACCACAGCGCGCCAGAGGGGGCGCTCCGCGCCGGCCTGGCCGGCCAGGCGGCCAGAAGGCGGCCCTGGAAGGCAGCCGCCACCCCAGCCGCTCCCGTGGTGGCTGGCCCGGACCCAGACTCCGCCGCAGGCCGGGGTGCCGTCCGTGCGGCCCACGAAGCCCTCGACCTGCACTTGGCCGCCCCCACCGGAGCCCAGCCGCGCCGCAGCCCCCTGTCTGCCCGTGTGTATCTCCACAGCTCCCTCCGGAAAAAGCCCACCCTCCGCCGTTTCGCCACGGCCGGGG
The DNA here is from genome assembly GCF_028564815.1 of Eubalaena glacialis. Lineage (NCBI taxonomy): Eukaryota > Metazoa > Chordata > Mammalia > Artiodactyla > Balaenidae > Eubalaena > Eubalaena glacialis. The sequence goes on from NC_083716.1 coordinate 93,054,168, forward strand.
GCGGGAGCGGGAGCGGGGGCGGGGGCTGGGACCGGTTCGCTGGGCTGGCTAGACACCAGGCGCCGGGTCCTGTGCTCGGCGGGTGGCGTGGGGGCAAGGGTGGCCTTGCTGGGGCTAAGGGGCCGTGCCGGCTCAATGGTGGCTCCCAGTGGGTTAAGGGCCGACTGCCGTCGGGCAGGAGGGCCGGCCAGGCCGTGGCTGGGCTGCGCCTAGCACTGTGTGGATTGACAGGGTGGGGAATGCACAAGGGACCGAGGGCCACAGGCCCTTAAGCCTCCGGGGCCAAGTCCTGTGAGCGTTGAGCGGCTCTGGGGCGGAGGGCCAAGCGCCTACAGGCCTGGAGGGTCCCGCCTGACCTGAGCTGCGAAGTCGCCCACAACTCCACCACCCCCGGGCCCTCGAGGCCTCCTGTCGCTTGCCTGGGCGGACGGCAGGGCCGCGCCGGAGAGGGTTGGCTGCCGGGCTGGCGGTGAGTCGCCAGCACCAGCGAAGCTAAGCCTCAAGAGGCACACCGTGGCCCCCGCTGCATTCTACGGCCACACCTCCCTGAACGCACCACACCTCGTCTGATCTCGGAAGCTAATCAGGGTCTGGCCTGTTTCGTACCTGGATGGGAGACCACATGGGAATACCGAGTGCTGTAGGCTTTTTTGCCTCCCGCTCCGCCTTGACATTTAGTGGCCCGCGGCCGAGGCCGCCTCCGCCCCCGCTGAGCACCGCTGCAGGCCTCACCTCCTCACGTCCCTCCCAACACAGCGCGCCGGAGGGATCGCTCCCCGCCGAGCTGGCTGGACATGCGGCCAGAATGCGGCCCTGGAAGGCAGCCGCCACCCCAGCCGCTCCCGTGGTGGCTGGCCCGGACCCAGACTCCGCCGCAGGCCGGGGTGCCGTCCGTGCGGCCCGCGAGGCCCTCGACCTGCACTTGGCCGCCCCCACCGGAGCCCAGCCGCGCCGCAGCCCCCTGTCTGCCCGTGTGTCTCTCCACAGCTCCCTCCGGAAAAAGCCCCCCCCTCCGCCGTTTCGCCACGGCCGGGGGCGGGAGCGGGGGCGGGGGCCGGGGCCGCTTCTCCGGGCCTGCCGGCCACCAGGGCCGGGGTCCTGTGCTCGGCGGGCGGCGTGGGGGCAAGGGGGGGCCTTGCTGGGGCTAAGGGGCCGTGCCCACTCCATGGTGGCTCCCAGTGGCTTCGGGCCAGCTGCTGCCCGGCCGGAGGGCCGGCCCGGCCGTGGCCGGGCTGCGCCTAACTCCGCGTGGGCGGGCAGGGGGGGATGCCCAAGGGACCGCGGCCGCCGGGCCCTGAAGCCTCCGGGGCCGCGTCCCTGTGAGCGTCGAGCGGGATCTGCGGCGGGGCGCCAAGCGCCGACGGGCCTGGAGCGTCCCGCCCGCCCTGGGCTGCGAGGTGGCCCACCACTCCGCCACCCCCGGGTCCCCGAGGCCTCCTGTCGCCTGCCTGGGCGGGCGGCAGGGCCCTGCCGGAGAGGGCTGGCCGCCGGCATGGCGGTAAGGCGCAGGCGCCAGCGAAGCTGGGCCTCAAGAGGCACCGCGCGGGCCCCTCCTGCGTCTACGGCCATACCACCCTGAACGCGCCCGATCTCGTCTGATCTCGGAAGCTAAGCAGGGTCGGGCCTGGTTAGTACTTGGATGGGAGACCGCCTGGGAATACCGGGTGCTGTAGGCTTTTTGCCTCCCGCTCCGCCTTCTCCTTTAGTCGCCCGCCGCCTCCGCCCCCGCCCCCGACCCCGCCCCCGCCGGGCACCGCTGCAGGCCCCACCTCCTCCGGCCCCTCCCACCACAGCGCGCCAGAGGGGGCGCTCTCCGCCTGCCTGGCCGGCCAGGCGGCCAGAAGGCGGCCCTGGAAGGCAGCCGCATCCCAGCCGCTCCCGGGGTGGCTGGCCTGAACCCAGACTCCGCCTCAGGCCCGGGTGCCGGCCGTGCGGCCCGCGAGCCCCTTGACCTGCACCTGGCCGCCCCCACTAGCGCCCAGCCCCGGCGCAGCCACCTATCTGCCGGTGTGTCTCTCCACAGCTCCCTCCGGAAAAAGCCCCCCCTCCGCCGTTTCGCCACGGCCGAGTGCGGGAGCGGGGTCGTGGGCCAGGACTCGTTCTCCGAACCGGCCGACCACTAGGCACCGGGAACAGTGCTCGGCAGTTGGCGTGGATGCAAGTGTGGCCTTGCTGGCTGTAATGGGCCATGCCAACACAATGGTGGCTCCCAGTGGATTCGGGGCAACTGCCGTCGGGCAGGAGGGCCGGCCCGGCCACGGCTAGGTTGTGCCTAGCACTGCGTGAGTGGACAGGGTTGGTAATGCCCGAGGGACCTAGGGCCAAGGGACATTAAGCCTCCGGGGCCACGTCCTTGTGAGCATCAAGCGGGACCTGGGGCGGAGCGCCAAGCACCTACGGGCCTGGAGGATCCCGCCTGACCTGAGCTGCGAGGTCGCCCTTGACTATGCAACCCCTGGGTCCCTGAGGCCTCCTGTCGCCAGCCTGGACGGGCGGCAGGGCCTTGCTGAAGAGGGCTGACCGCCGAGCAGGGAGCAAGTCGCCAGCACCAGCGAAGCAAAGCCTCAAGAGGCACCCCGTGGCCCCGGCTGCCCTCTAAGGCCATACCACCCTGAACGCGCCCCATCTCGTCTGATCTCGGAAGCTAAGCAGGGTCGGGCCTGGTTAGTACTTGGATGGGAGACCGCCTGGGAATACCGGGTGCTGTAGGCTTCTTGCCTCCCGCTCCGCCTTCTCCTTTAGTCGCCCGCCGCCTCCGCCCCCGCCCCCGCCCCCGCCGGGCAGCGCTGCAGGCCCCACCTCCTCCGGCCCCTCCCACCACAGCGCGCCAGAGGGGGCGCTCCGCGCCGGCCTGGCCGGCCAGGCGGCCAGAAGGCGGCCCTGGAAGGCAGCCGCCACCCCAGCCGCTCCCGTGGTGGCTGGCCCGGACCCAGACTCCGCCGCAGGCCGGGGTGCCGTCCGTGCGGCCCACGAAGCCCTCGACCTGCACTTGGCCGCCCCCACCGGAGCCCAGCCGCGCCGCAGCCCCCTGTCTGCCCGTGTGTATCTCCACAGCTCCCTCCGGAAAAAGCCCACGCTCCGCCGTTTCGCCACGGCCGGGGGCGGGAGCGGGGGCGGGGGCTGGGACCGGTTCGCTGGGCTGGCTAGACACCAGGCGCCGGGTCCTGTGCTCGGCGGGTGGCGTGGGGGCAAGGGTGGCCTTGCTGGGGCTAAGGGGCCGTGCCGGCTCAATGGTGGCTCCCAGTGGGTTAAGGGCCGACTGCCGTCGGGCAGGAGGGCCGGCCAGGCCGTGGCTGGGCTGCGCCTAGCACTGTGTGGATTGACAGGGTGGGGAATGCACAAGGGACCGAGGGCCACAGGCCCTTAAGCCTCCGGGGCCAAGTCCTGTGAGCGTTGAGCGGCTCTGGGGCGGAGGGCCAAGCGCCTACAGGCCTGGAGGGTCCCGCCTGACCTGAGCTGCGAAGTCGCCCACAACTCCACCACCCCCGGGCCCTCGAGGCCTCCTGTCGCTTGCCTGGGCGGACGGCAGGGCCGCGCCGGAGAGGGTTGGCTGCCGGGCTGGCGGTGAGTCGCCAGCACCAGCGAAGCTAAGCCTCAAGAGGCACACCGTGGCCCCCGCTGCATTCTACGGCCACACCTCCCTGAACGCACCACACCTCGTCTGATCTCGGAAGCTAATCAGGGTCTGGCCTGTTTCGTACCTGGATGGGAGACCACATGGGAATACCGAGTGCTGTAGGCTTTTTTGCCTCCCGCTCCGCCTTGACATTTAGTGGCCCGCGGCCGAGGCCGCCTCCGCCCCCGCTGAGCACCGCTGCAGGCCTCACCTCCTCACGTCCCTCCCAACACAGCGCGCCGGAGGGATCGCTCCCCGCCGAGCTGGCTGGACATGCGGCCAGAATGCGGCCCTGGAAGGCAGCCGCCACCCCAGCCGCTCCCGTGGTGGCTGGCCCGGACCCAGACTCCGCCGCAGGCCGGGGTGCCGTCCGTGCGGCCCGCGAGGCCCTCGACCTGCACTTGGCCGCCCCCACCGGAGCCCAGCCGCGCCGCAGCCCCCTGTCTGCCCGTGTGTCTCTCCACAGCTCCCTCCGGAAAAAGCCCCCCCCTCCGCCGTTTCGCCACGGCCGGGGGCGGGAGCGGGGGCGGGGGCCGGGGCCGCTTCTCCGGGCCTGCCGGCCACCAGGGCCGGGGTCCTGTGCTCGGCGGGCGGCGTGGGGGCAAGGGGGGGCCTTGCTGGGGCTAAGGGGCCGTGCCCACTCCATGGTGGCTCCCAGTGGCTTCGGGCCAGCTGCTGCCCGGCCGGAGGGCCGGCCCGGCCGTGGCCGGGCTGCGCCTAACTCCGCGTGGGCGGGCAGGGGGGGATGCCCAAGGGACCGCGGCCGCCGGGCCCTGAAGCCTCCGGGGCCGCGTCCCTGTGAGCGTCGAGCGGGATCTGCGGCGGGGCGCCAAGCGCCGACGGGCCTGGAGCGTCCCGCCCGCCCTGGGCTGCGAGGTGGCCCACCACTCCGCCACCCCCGGGTCCCCGAGGCCTCCTGTCGCCTGCCTGGGCGGGCGGCAGGGCCCTGCCGGAGAGGGCTGGCCGCCGGCATGGCGGTAAGGCGCAGGCGCCAGCGAAGCTGGGCCTCAAGAGGCACCGCGCGGGCCCCTCCTGCGTCTACGGCCATACCACCCTGAACGCGCCCGATCTCGTCTGATCTCGGAAGCTAAGCAGGGTCGGGCCTGGTTAGTACTTGGATGGGAGACCGCCTGGGAATACCGGGTGCTGTAGGCTTTTTGCCTCCCGCTCCGCCTTCTCCTTTAGTCGCCCGCCGCCTCCGCCCCCGCCCCCGCCCCCGCCCCCGCCGGGCACCGCTGCAGGCCCCACCTCCTCCGGCCCCTCCCACCACAGCGCGCCAGAGGGGGCGCTCTCCGCCTGCCTGGCCGGCCAGGCGGCCAGAAGGCGGCCCTGGAAGGCAGCCGCATCCCAGCCGCTCCCGGGGTGGCTGGCCTGAACCCAGACTCCGCCTCAGGCCCGGGTGCCGGCCGTGCGGCCCGCGAGCCCCTTGACCTGCACCTGGCCGCCCCCACTAGCGCCCAGCCCCGGCGCAGCCACCTATCTGCCGGTGTGTCTCTCCACAGCTCCCTCCGGAAAAAGCCCCCCCTCCGCCGTTTCGCCACGGCCGAGTGCGGGAGCGGGGTCGTGGGCCAGGACTCGTTCTCCGAACCGGCCGACCACTAGGCACCGGGAACAGTGCTCGGCAGTTGGCGTGGATGCAAGTGTGGCCTTGCTGGCTGTAATGGGCCATGCCAACACAATGGTGGCTCCCAGTGGATTCGGGGCAACTGCCGTCGGGCAGGAGGGCCGGCCCGGCCACGGCTAGGTTGTGCCTAGCACTGCGTGAGTGGACAGGGTTGGTAATGCCCGAGGGACCTAGGGCCAAGGGACATTAAGCCTCCGGGGCCACGTCCTTGTGAGCATCAAGCGGGACCTGGGGCGGAGCGCCAAGCACCTACGGGCCTGGAGGATCCCGCCTGACCTGAGCTGCGAGGTCGCCCTTGACTATGCAACCCCTGGGTCCCTGAGGCCTCCTGTCGCCAGCCTGGGCGGGCGGCAGGGCCTTGCTGAAGAGGGCTGACCGCCGAGCAGGGAGCAAGTCGCCAGCACCAGCGAAGCAAAGCCTCAAGAGGCACCCCGTGGCCCCGGCTGCCCTCTAAGGCCATACCACCCTGAACGTGCCCCATCTCGTCTGATCGCGGAAGCTAAGCAGGGTCGGGCCTGGTTAGTACTTGGATGGGAGACCGCCTGGGAATACCGGGTGCTGTAGGCTTTTTGCCTCCCGCTCCGCCTTCTCCTTTAGTCGCCCGCCGCCTCCGCCGCCGCCCCCGCCCCCGCCGAGCAGCGCTGCAGGCCCCACCTCCTCCGGCCCCTCCCACCACAGCGCGCCAGAGGGGGCGCTCCGCGCCGGCCTGGCCGGCCAGGCGGCCAGAAGGCGGCCCTGGAAGGCAGCCGCCACCCCAGCCGCTCCCGTGGTGGCTGGCCCGGACCCAGACTCCGCCGCAGGCCGGGGTGCCGTCCGTGCGGCCCACGAAGCCCTCGACCTGCACTTGGCCGCCCCCACCGGAGCCCAGCCGCGCCGCAGCCCCCTGTCTGCCCGTGTGTATCTCCACAGCTCCCTCCGGAAAAAGCCCACCCTCCGCCGTTTCGCCACGGCCGGGGGCGGGAGCGGGAGCGGGGGCGGGGGCTGGGACCGGTTCGCTGGGCTGGCTAGACACCAGGCGCCGGGTCCTGTGCTCGGCGGGTGGCGTGGGGGCAAGGGTGGCCTTGCTGGGGCTAAGGGGCCGTGCCGGCTCAATGGTGGCTCCCAGTGGGTTAAGGGCCGACTGCCGTCGGGCAGGAGGGCCGGCCAGGCCGTGGCTGGGCTGCGCCTAGCACTGTGTGGATTGACAGGGTGGGGAATGCACAAGGGACCGAGGGCCACAGGCCCTTAAGCCTCCGGGGCCAAGTCCTGTGAGCGTTGAGCGGCTCTGGGGCGGAGGGCCAAGCGCCTACAGGCCTGGAGGGTCCCGCCTGACCTGAGCTGCGAAGTCGCCCACAACTCCACCACCCCCGGGCCCTCGAGGCCTCCTGTCGCTTGCCTGGGCGGACGGCAGGGCCGCGCCGGAGAGGGTTGGCTGCCGGGCTGGCGGTGAGTCGCCAGCACCAGCGAAGCTAAGCCTCAAGAGGCACACCGTGGCCCCCGCTGCATTCTACGGCCACACCTCCCTGAACGCACCACACCTCGTCTGATCTCGGAAGCTAATCAGGGTCTGGCCTGTTTCGTACCTGGATGGGAGACCACATGGGAATACCGAGTGCTGTAGGCTTTTTTGCCTCCCGCTCCGCCTTGACATTTAGTGGCCCGCGGCCGAGGCCGCCTCCGCCCCCGCTGAGCACCGCTGCAGGCCTCACCTCCTCACGTCCCTCCCAACACAGCGCGCCGGAGGGATCGCTCCCCGCCGAGCTGGCTGGACATGCGGCCAGAATGCGGCCCTGGAAGGCAGCCGCCACCCCAGCCGCTCCCGTGGTGGCTGGCCCGGACCCAGACTCCGCCGCAGGCCGGGGTGCCGTCCGTGCGGCCCGCGAGGCCCTCGACCTGCACTTGGCCGCCCCCACCGGAGCCCAGCCGCGCCGCAGCCCCCTGTCTGCCCGTGTGTCTCTCCACAGCTCCCTCCGGAAAAAGCCCCCCCCTCCGCCGTTTCGCCACGGCCGGGGGCGGGAGCGGGGGCGGGGGCCGGGGCCGCTTCTCCGGGCCTGCCGGCCACCAGGGCCGGGGTCCTGTGCTCGGCGGGCGGCGTGGGGGCAAGGGGGGGCCTTGCTGGGGCTAAGGGGCCGTGCCCACTCCATGGTGGCTCCCAGTGGCTTCGGGCCAGCTGCTGCCCGGCCGGAGGGCCGGCCCGGCCGTGGCCGGGCTGCGCCTAACTCCGCGTGGGCGGGCAGGGGGGGATGCCCAAGGGACCGCGGCCGCCGGGCCCTGAAGCCTCCGGGGCCGCGTCCCTGTGAGCGTCGAGCGGGATCTGCGGCGGGGCGCCAAGCGCCGACGGGCCTGGAGCGTCCCGCCCGCCCTGGGCTGCGAGGTGGCCCACCACTCCGCCACCCCCGGGTCCCCGAGGCCTCCTGTCGCCTGCCTGGGCGGGCGGCAGGGCCCTGCCGGAGAGGGCTGGCCGCCGGCATGGCGGTAAGGCGCAGGCGCCAGCGAAGCTGGGCCTCAAGAGGCACCGCGCGGGCCCCTCCTGCGTCTACGGCCATACCACCCTGAACGCGCCCGATCTCGTCTGATCTCGGAAGCTAAGCAGGGTCGGGCCTGGTTAGTACTTGGATGGGAGACCGCCTGGGAATACCGGGTGCTGTAGGCTTTTTGCCTCCCGCTCCGCCTTCTCCTTTAGTCGCCCGCCGCCTCCGCCCCCGCCCCCGACCCCGCCCCCGCCGGGCACCGCTGCAGGCCCCACCTCCTCCGGCCCCTCCCACCACAGCGCGCCAGAGGGGGCGCTCTCCGCCTGCCTGGCCGGCCAGGCGGCCAGAAGGCGGCCCTGGAAGGCAGCCGCATCCCAGCCGCTCCCGGGGTGGCTGGCCTGAACCCAGACTCCGCCTCAGGCCCGGGTGCCGGCCGTGCGGCCCGCGAGCCCCTTGACCTGCACCTGGCCGCCCCCACTAGCGCCCAGCCCCGGCGCAGCCACCTATCTGCCGGTGTGTCTCTCCACAGCTCCCTCCGGAAAAAGCCCCCCCTCCGCCGTTTCGCCACGGCCGAGTGCGGGAGCGGGGTCGTGGGCCAGGACTCGTTCTCCGAACCGGCCGACCACTAGGCACCGGGAACAGTGCTCGGCAGTTGGCGTGGATGCAAGTGTGGCCTTGCTGGCTGTAATGGGCCATGCCAACACAATGGTGGCTCCCAGTGGATTCGGGGCAACTGCCGTCGGGCAGGAGGGCCGGCCCGGCCACGGCTAGGTTGTGCCTAGCACTGCGTGAGTGGACAGGGTTGGTAATGCCCGAGGGACCTAGGGCCAAGGGACATTAAGCCTCCGGGGCCACGTCCTTGTGAGCATCAAGCGGGACCTGGGGCGGAGCGCCAAGCACCTACGGGCCTGGAGGATCCCGCCTGACCTGAGCTGCGAGGTCGCCCTTGACTATGCAACCCCTGGGTCCCTGAGGCCTCCTGTCGCCAGCCTGGACGGGCGGCAGGGCCTTGCTGAAGAGGGCTGACCGCCGAGCAGGGAGCAAGTCGCCAGCACCAGCGAAGCAAAGCCTCAAGAGGCACCCCGTGGCCCCGGCTGCCCTCTAAGGCCATACCACCCTGAACGCGCCCCATCTCGTCTGATCTCGGAAGCTAAGCAGGGTCGGGCCTGGTTAGTACTTGGATGGGAGACCGCCTGGGAATACCGGGTGCTGTAGGCTTCTTGCCTCCCGCTCCGCCTTCTCCTTTAGTCGCCCGCCGCCTCCGCCCCCGCCCCCGCCCCCGCCGGGCAGCGCTGCAGGCCCCACCTCCTCCGGCCCCTCCCACCACAGCGCGCCAGAGGGGGCGCTCCGCGCCGGCCTGGCCGGCCAGGCGGCCAGAAGGCGGCCCTGGAAGGCAGCCGCCACCCCAGCCGCTCCCGTGGTGGCTGGCCCGGACCCAGACTCCGCCGCAGGCCGGGGTGCCGTCCGTGCGGCCCACGAAGCCCTCGACCTGCACTTGGCCGCCCCCACCGGAGCCCAGCCGCGCCGCAGCCCCCTGTCTGCCCGTGTGTATCTCCACAGCTCCCTCCGGAAAAAGCCCACGCTCCGCCGTTTCGCCACGGCCGGGGGCGGGAGCGGGGGCGGGGGCTGGGACCGGTTCGCTGGGCTGGCTAGACACCAGGCGCCGGGTCCTGTGCTCGGCGGGTGGCGTGGGGGCAAGGGTGGCCTTGCTGGGGCTAAGGGGCCGTGCCGGCTCAATGGTGGCTCCCAGTGGGTTAAGGGCCGACTGCCGTCGGGCAGGAGGGCCGGCCAGGCCGTGGCTGGGCTGCGCCTAGCACTGTGTGGATTGACAGGGTGGGGAATGCACAAGGGACCGAGGGCCACAGGCCCTTAAGCCTCCGGGGCCAAGTCCTGTGAGCGTTGAGCGGCTCTGGGGCGGAGGGCCAAGCGCCTACAGGCCTGGAGGGTCCCGCCTGACCTGAGCTGCGAAGTCGCCCACAACTCCACCACCCCCGGGCCCTCGAGGCCTCCTGTCGCTTGCCTGGGCGGACGGCAGGGCCGCGCCGGAGAGGGTTGGCTGCCGGGCTGGCGGTGAGTCGCCAGCACCAGCGAAGCTAAGCCTCAAGAGGCACACCGTGGCCCCCGCTGCATTCTACGGCCACACCTCCCTGAACGCACCACACCTCGTCTGATCTCGGAAGCTAATCAGGGTCTGGCCTGTTTCGTACCTGGATGGGAGACCACATGGGAATACCGAGTGCTGTAGGCTTTTTTGCCTCCCGCTCCGCCTTGACATTTAGTGGCCCGCGGCCGAGGCCGCCTCCGCCCCCGCTGAGCACCGCTGCAGGCCTCACCTCCTCACGTCCCTCCCAACACAGCGCGCCGGAGGGATCGCTCCCCGCCGAGCTGGCTGGACATGCGGCCAGAATGCGGCCCTGGAAGGCAGCCGCCACCCCAGCCGCTCCCGTGGTGGCTGGCCCGGACCCAGACTCCGCCGCAGGCCGGGGTGCCGTCCGTGCGGCCCGCGAGGCCCTCGACCTGCACTTGGCCGCCCCCACCGGAGCCCAGCCGCGCCGCAGCCCCCTGTCTGCCCGTGTGTCTCTCCACAGCTCCCTCCGGAAAAAGCCCCCCCCTCCGCCGTTTCGCCACGGCCGGGGGCGGGAGCGGGGGCGGGGGCCGGGGCCGCTTCTCCGGGCCTGCCGGCCACCAGGGCCGGGGTCCTGTGCTCGGCGGGCGGCGTGGGGGCAAGGGGGGGGCCTTGCTGGGGCTAAGGGGCCGTGCCCACTCCATGGTGGCTCCCAGTGGCTTCGGGCCAGCTGCTGCCCGGCCGGAGGGCCGGCCCGGCCGTGGCCGGGCTGCGCCTAACTCCGCGTGGGCGGGCAGGGGGGGATGCCCAAGGGACCGCGGCCGCCGGGCCCTGAAGCCTCCGGGGCCGCGTCCCTGTGAGCGTCGAGCGGGATCTGCGGCGGGGCGCCAAGCGCCGACGGGCCTGGAGCGTCCCGCCCGCCCTGGGCTGCGAGGTGGCCCACCACTCCGCCACCCCCGGGTCCCCGAGGCCTCCTGTCGCCTGCCTGGGCGGGCGGCAGGGCCCTGCCGGAGAGGGCTGGCCGCCGGCATGGCGGTAAGGTGCAGGCGCCAGCGAAGCTGGGCCTCAAGAGGCACCGCGCGGGCCCCTCCTGCGTCTACGGCCATACCACCCTGAACGCGCCCGATCTCGTCTGATCTCGGAAGCTAAGCAGGGTCGGGCCTGGTTAGTACTTGGATGGGAGACCGCCTGGGAATACCGGGTGCTGTAGGCTTTTTGCCTCCCGCTCCGCCTTCTCCTTTAGTCGCCCGCCGCCTCCGCCCCCGCCCCCGCCCCCGCCCCCGCCGGGCACCGCTGCAGGCCCCACCTCCTCCGGCCCCTCCCACCACAGCGCGCCAGAGGGGGCGCTCTCCGCCTGCCTGGCCGGCCAGGCGGCCAGAAGGCGGCCCTGGAAGGCAGCCGCATCCCAGCCGCTCCCGGGGTGGCTGGCCTGAACCCAGACTCCGCCTCAGGCCCGGGTGCCGGCCGTGCGGCCCGCGAGCCCCTTGACCTGCACCTGGCCGCCCCCACTAGCGCCCAGCCCCGGCGCAGCCACCTATCTGCCGGTGTGTCTCTCCACAGCTCCCTCCGGAAAAAGCCCCCCCTCCGCCGTTTCGCCACGGCCGAGTGCGGGAGCGGGGTCGTGGGCCAGGACTCGTTCTCCGAACCGGCCGACCACTAGGCACCGGGAACAGTGCTCGGCAGTTGGCGTGGATGCAAGTGTGGCCTTGCTGGCTGTAATGGGCCATGCCAACACAATGGTGGCTCCCAGTGGATTCGGGGCAACTGCCGTCGGGCAGGAGGGCCGGCCCGGCCACGGCTAGGTTGTGCCTAGCACTGCGTGAGTGGACAGGGTTGGTAATGCCCGAGGGACCTAGGGCCAAGGGACATTAAGCCTCCGGGGCCACGTCCTTGTGAGCATCAAGCGGGACCTGGGGCGGAGCGCCAAGCACCTACGGGCCTGGAGGATCCCGCCTGACCTGAGCTGCGAGGTCGCCCTTGACTATGCAACCCCTGGGTCCCTGAGGCCTCCTGTCGCCAGCCTGGGCGGGCGGCAGGGCCTTGCTGAAGAGGGCTGACCGCCGAGCAGGGAGCAAGTCGCCAGCACCAGCGAAGCAAAGCCTCAAGAGGCACCCCGTGGCCCCGGCTGCCCTCTAAGGCCATACCACCCTGAACGTGCCCCATCTCGTCTGATCGCGGAAGCTAAGCAGGGTCGGGCCTGGTTAGTACTTGGATGGGAGACCGCCTGGGAATACCGGGTGCTGTAGGCTTTTTGCCTCCCGCTCCGCCTTCTCCTTTAGTCGCCCGCCGCCTCCGCCGCCGCCCCCGCCCCCGCCGAGCAGCGCTGCAGGCCCCACCTCCTCCGGCCCCTCCCACCACAGCGCGCCAGAGGGGGCGCTCCGCGCCGGCCTGGCCGGCCAGGCGGCCAGAAGGCGGCCCTGGAAGGCAGCCGCCACCCCAGCCGCTCCCGTGGTGGCTGGCCCGGACCCAGACTCCGCCGCAGGCCGGGGTGCCGTCCGTGCGGCCCACGAAGCCCTCGACCTGCACTTGGCCGCCCCCACCGGAGCCCAGCCGCGCCGCAGCCCCCTGTCTGCCCGTGTGTATCTCCACAGCTCCCTCCGGAAAAAGCCCACCCTCCGCCGTTTCGCCACGGCCGGGGGCGGGAGCGGGAGCGGGGGCGGGGGCTGGGACCGGTTCGCTGGGCTGGCTAGACACCAGGCGCCGGGTCCTGTGCTCGGCGGGTGGCGTGGGGGCAAGGGTGGCCTTGCTGGGGCTAAGGGGCCGTGCCGGCTCAATGGTGGCTCCCAGTGGGTTAAGGGCCGACTGCCGTCGGGCAGGAGGGCCGGCCAGGCCGTGGCTGGGCTGCGCCTAGCACTGTGTGGATTGACAGGGTGGGGAATGCACAAGGGACCGAGGGCCACAGGCCCTTAAGCCTCCGGGGCCAAGTCCTGTGAGCGTTGAGCGGCTCTGGGGCGGAGGGCCAAGCGCCTACAGGCCTGGAGGGTCCCGCCTGACCTGAGCTGCGAAGTCGCCCACAACTCCACCACCCCCGGGCCCTCGAGGCCTCCTGTCGCTTGCCTGGGCGGACGGCAGGGCCGCGCCGGAGAGGGTTGGCTGCCGGGCTGGCGGTGAGTCGCCAGCACCAGCGAAGCTAAGCCTCAAGAGGCACACCGTGGCCCCCGCTGCATTCTACGGCCACACCTCCCTGAACGCACCACACCTCGTCTGATCTCGGAAGCTAATCAGGGTCTGGCCTGTTTCGTACCTGGATGGGAGACCACATGGGAATACCGAGTGCTGTAGGCTTTTTTGCCTCCCGCTCCGCCTTGACATTTAGTGGCCCGCGGCCGAGGCCGCCTCCGCCCCCGCTGAGCACCGCTGCAGGCCTCACCTCCTCACGTCCCTCCCAACACAGCGCGCCGGAGGGATCGCTCCCCGCCGAGCTGGCTGGACATGCGGCCAGAATGCGGCCCTGGAAGGCAGCCGCCACCCCAGCCGCTCCCGTGGTGGCTGGCCCGGACCCAGACTCCGCCGCAGGCCGGGGTGCCGTCCGTGCGGCCCGCGAGGCCCTCGACCTGCACTTGGCCGCCCCCACCGGAGCCCAGCCGCGCCGCAGCCCCCTGTCTGCCCGTGTGTCTCTCCACAGCTCCCTCCGGAAAAAGCCCCCCCCTCCGCCGTTTCGCCACGGCCGGGGGCGGGAGCGGGGGCGGGGGCCGGGGCCGCTTCTCCGGGCCTGCCGGCCACCAGGGCCGGGGTCCTGTGCTCGGCGGGCGGCGTGGGGGCAAGGGGGGGCCTTGCTGGGGCTAAGGGGCCGTGCCCACTCCATGGTGGCTCCCAGTGGCTTCGGGCCAGCTGCTGCCCGGCCGGAGGGCCGGCCCGGCCGTGGCCGGGCTGCGCCTAACTCCGCGTGGGCGGGCAGGGGGGGATGCCCAAGGGACCGCGGCCGCCGGGCCCTGAAGCCTCCGGGGCCGCGTCCCTGTGAGCGTCGAGCGGGATCTGCGGCGGGGCGCCAAGCGCCGACGGGCCTGGAGCGTCCCGCCCGCCCTGGGCTGCGAGGTGGCCCACCACTCCGCCACCCCCGGGTCCCCGAGGCCTCCTGTCGCCTGCCTGGGCGGGCGGCAGGGCCCTGCTGGAGAGGGCTGGCCGCCGGCATGGCGGTAAGGCGCAGGCGCCAGCGAAGCTGGGCCTCAAGAGGCACCGCGCGGGCCCCTCCTGCGTCTACGGCCATACCACCCTGAACGCGCCCGATCTCGTCTGATCTCGGAAGCTAAGCAGGGTCGGGCCTGGTTAGTACTTGGATGGGAGACCGCCTGGGAATACCGGGTGCTGTAGGCTTTTTGCCTCCCGCTCCGCCTTCTCCTTTAGTCGCCCGCCGCCTCCGCCCCCGCCCCCGACCCCGCCCCCGCCGGGCACCGCTGCAGGCCCCACCTCCTCCGGCCCCTCCCACCACAGCGCGCCAGAGGGGGCGCTCTCCGCCTGCCTGGCCGGCCAGGCGGCCAGAAGGCGGCCCTGGAAGGCAGCCGCATCCCAGCCGCTCCCGGGGTGGCTGGCCTGAACCCAGACTCCGCCTCAGGCCCGGGTGCCGGCCGTGCGGCCCGCGAGCCCCTTGACCTGCACCTGGCCGCCCCCACTAGCGCCCAGCCCCGGCGCAGCCACCTATCTGCCGGTGTGTCTCTCCACAGCTCCCTCCGGAAAAAGCCCCCCCTCCGCCGTTTCGCCACGGCCGAGTGCGGGAGCGGGGTCGTGGGCCAGGACTCGTTCTCCGAACCGGCCGACCACTAGGCACCGGGAACAGTGCTCGGCAGTTGGCGTGGATGCAAGTGTGGCCTTGCTGGCTGTAATGGGCCATGCCAACACAATGGTGGCTCCCAGTGGATTCGGGGCAACTGCCGTCGGGCAGGAGGGCCGGCCCGGCCACGGCTAGGTTGTGCCTAGCACTGCGTGAGTGGACAGGGTTGGTAATGCCCGAGGGACCTAGGGCCAAGGGACATTAAGCCTCCGGGGCCACGTCCTTGTGAGCATCAAGCGGGACCTGGGGCGGAGCGCCAAGCACCTACGGGCCTGGAGGATCCCGCCTGACCTGAGCTGCGAGGTCGCCCTTGACTATGCAACCCCTGGGTCCCTGAGGCCTCCTGTCGCCAGCCTGGACGGGCGGCAGGGCCTTGCTGAAGAGGGCTGACCGCCGAGCAGGGAGCAAGTCGCCAGCACCAGCGAAGCAAAGCCTCAAGAGGCACCCCCGTGGCCCCGGCTGCCCTCTAAGGCCATACCACCCTGAACGCGCCCCATCTCGTCTGATCTCGGAAGCTAAGCAGGGTCGGGCCTGGTTAGTACTTGGATGGGAGACCGCCTGGGAATACCGGGTGCTGTAGGCTTCTTGCCTCCCGCTCCGCCTTCTCCTTTAGTCGCCCGCCGCCTCCGCCCCCGCCCCCGCCCCCGCCGGGCAGCGCTGCAGGCCCCACCTCCTCCGGCCCCTCCCACCACAGCGCGCCAGAGGGGGCGCTCCGCGCCGGCCTGGCCGGCCAGGCGGCCAGAAGGCGGCCCTGGAAGGCAGCCGCCACCCCAGCCGCTCCCGTGGTGGCTGGCCCGGACCCAGACTCCGCCGCAGGCCGGGGTGCCGTCCGTGCGGCCCACGAAGCCCTCGACCTGCACTTGGCCGCCCCCACCGGAGCCCAGCCGCGCCGCAGCCCCCTGTCTGCCCGTGTGTATCTCCACAGCTCCCTCCGGAAAAAGCCCACGCTCCGCCGTTTCGCCACGGCCGGGGGCGGGAGCGGGGGCGGGGGCTGGGACCGGTTCGCTGGGCTGGCTAGACACCAGGCGCCGGGTCCTGTGCTCGGCGGGTGGCGTGGGGGCAAGGGTGGCCTTGCTGGGGCTAAGGGGCCGTGCCGGCTCAATGGTGGCTCCCAGTGGGTTAAGGGCCGACTGCCGTCGGGCAGGAGGGCCGGCCAGGCCGTGGCTGGGCTGCGCCTAGCACTGTGTGGATTGACAGGGTGGGGAATGCACAAGGGACCGAGGGCCACAGGCCCTTAAGCCTCCGGGGCCAAGTCCTGTGAGCGTTGAGCGGCTCTGGGGCGGAGGGCCAAGCGCCTACAGGCCTGGAGGGTCCCGCCTGACCTGAGCTGCGAAGTCGCCCACAACTCCACCACCCCCGGGCCCTCGAGGCCTCCTGTCGCTTGCCTGGGCGGACGGCAGGGCCGCGCCGGAGAGGGTTGGCTGCCGGGCTGGCGGTGAGTCGCCAGCACCAGCGAAGCTAAGCCTCAAGAGGCACACCGTGGCCCCCGCTGCATTCTACGGCCACACCTCCCTGAACGCACCACACCTCGTCTGATCTCGGAAGCTAATCAGGGTCTGGCCTGTTTCGTACCTGGATGGGAGACCACATGGGAATACCGAGTGCTGTAGGCTTTTTTGCCTCCCGCTCCGCCTTGACATTTAGTGGCCCGCGGCCGAGGCCGCCTCCGCCCCCGCTGAGCACCGCTGCAGGCCTCACCTCCTCACGTCCCTCCCAACACAGCGCGCCGGAGGGATCGCTCCCCGCCGAGCTGGCTGGACATGCGGCCAGAATGCGGCCCTGGAAGGCAGCCGCCACCCCAGCCGCTCCCGTGGTGGCTGGCCCGGACCCAGACTCCGCCGCAGGCCGGGGTGCCGTCCGTGCGGCCCGCGAGGCCCTCGACCTGCACTTGGCCGCCCCCACCGGAGCCCAGCCGCGCCGCAGCCCCCTGTCTGCCCGTGTGTCTCTCCACAGCTCCCTCCGGAAAAAGCCCCCCCCTCCGCCGTTTCGCCACGGCCGGGGGCGGGAGCGGGGGCGGGGGCCGGGGCCGCTTCTCCGGGCCTGCCGGCCACCAGGGCCGGGGTCCTGTGCTCGGCGGGCGGCGTGGGGGCAAGGGGGGGCCTTGCTGGGGCTAAGGGGCCGTGCCCACTCCATGGTGGCTCCCAGTGGCTTCGGGCCAGCTGCTGCCCGGCCGGAGGGCCGGCCCGGCCGTGGCCGGGCTGCGCCTAACTCCGCGTGGGCGGGCAGGGGGGGATGCCCAAGGGACCGCGGCCGCCGGGCCCTGAAGCCTCCGGGGCCGCGTCCCTGTGAGCGTCGAGCGGGATCTGCGGCGGGGCGCCAAGCGCCGACGGGCCTGGAGCGTCCCGCCCGCCCTGGGCTGCGAGGTGGCCCACCACTCCGCCACCCCCGGGTCCCCGAGGCCTCCTGTCGCCTGCCTGGGCGGGCGGCAGGGCCCTGCCGGAGAGGGCTGGCCGCCGGCATGGCGGTAAGGTGCAGGCGCCAGCGAAGCTGGGCCTCAAGAGGCACCGCGCGGGCCCCTCCTGCGTCTACGGCCATACCACCCTGAACGCGCCCGATCTCGTCTGATCTCGGAAGCTAAGCAGGGTCGGGCCTGGTTAGTACTTGGATGGGAGACCGCCTGGGAATACCGGGTGCTGTAGGCTTTTTGCCTCCCGCTCCGCCTTCTCCTTTAGTCGCCCGCCGCCTCCGCCCCCGCCCCCGCCCCCGCCCCCGCCGGGCACCGCTGCAGGCCCCACCTCCTCCGGCCCCTCCCACCACAGCGCGCCAGAGGGGGCGCTCTCCGCCTGCCTGGCCGGCCAGGCGGCCAGAAGGCGGCCCTGGAAGGCAGCCGCATCCCAGCCGCTCCCGGGGTGGCTGGCCTGAACCCAGACTCCGCCTCAGGCCCGGGTGCCGGCCGTGCGGCCCGCGAGCCCCTTGACCTGCACCTGGCCGCCCCCACTAGCGCCCAGCCCCGGCGCAGCCACCTATCTGCCGGTGTGTCTCTCCACAGCTCCCTCCGGAAAAAGCCCCCCCTCCGCCGTTTCGCCACGGCCGAGTGCGGGAGCGGGGTCGTGGGCCAGGACTCGTTCTCCGAACCGGCCGACCACTAGGCACCGGGAACAGTGCTCGGCAGTTGGCGTGGATGCAAGTGTGGCCTTGCTGGCTGTAATGGGCCATGCCAACACAATGGTGGCTCCCAGTGGATTCGGGGCAACTGCCGTCGGGCAGGAGGGCCGGCCCGGCCACGGCTAGGTTGTGCCTAGCACTGCGTGAGTGGACAGGGTTGGTAATGCCCGAGGGACCTAGGGCCAAGGGACATTAAGCCTCCGGGGCCACGTCCTTGTGAGCATCAAGCGGGACCTGGGGCGGAGCGCCAAGCACCTACGGGCCTGGAGGATCCCGCCTGACCTGAGCTGCGAGGTCGCCCTTGACTATGCAACCCCTGGGTCCCTGAGGCCTCCTGTCGCCAGCCTGGGCGGGCGGCAGGGCCTTGCTGAAGAGGGCTGACCGCCGAGCAGGGAGCAAGTCGCCAGCACCAGCGAAGCAAAGCCTCAAGAGGCACCCCGTGGCCCCGGCTGCCCTCTAAGGCCATACCACCCTGAACGTGCCCCATCTCGTCTGATCGCGGAAGCTAAGCAGGGTCGGGCCTGGTTAGTACTTGGATGGGAGACCGCCTGGGAATACCGGGTGCTGTAGGCTTTTTGCCTCCCGCTCCGCCTTCTCCTTTAGTCGCCCGCCGCCTCCGCCGCCGCCCCCGCCCCCGCCGAGCAGCGCTGCAGGCCCCACCTCCTCCGGCCCCTCCCACCACAGCGCGCCAGAGGGGGCGCTCCGCGCCGGCCTGGCCGGCCAGGCGGCCAGAAGGCGGCCCTGGAAGGCAGCCGCCACCCCAGCCGCTCCCGTGGTGGCTGGCCCGGACCCAGACTCCGCCGCAGGCCGGGGTGCCGTCCGTGCGGCCCACGAAGCCCTCGACCTGCACTTGGCCGCCCCCACCGGAGCCCAGCCGCGCCGCAGCCCCCTGTCTGCCCGTGTGTATCTCCACAGCTCCCTCCGGAAAAAGCCCACCCTCCGCCGTTTCGCCACGGCCGGGGGCGGGAGCGGGGGCGGGGGCTGGGACCGGTTCGCTGGGCTGGCTAGACACCAGGCGCCGGGTCCTGTGCTCGGCGGGTGGCGTGGGGGCAAGGGTGGCCTTGCTGGGGCTAAGGGGCCGTGCCGGCTCAATGGTGGCTCCCAGTGGGTTAAGGGCCGACTGCCGTCGGGCAGGAGGGCCGGCCAGGCCGTGGCTGGGCTGCGCCTAGCACTGTGTGGATTGACAGGGTGGGGAATGCACAAGGGACCGAGGGCCACAGGCCCTTAAGCCTCCGGGGCCAAGTCCTGTGAGCGTTGAGCGGCTCTGGGGCGGAGGGCCAAGCGCCTACAGGCCTGGAGGGTCCCGCCTGACCTGAGCTGCGAAGTCGCCCACAACTCCACCACCCCCGGGCCCTCGAGGCCTCCTGTCGCTTGCCTGGGCGGACGGCAGGGCCGCGCCGGAGAGGGTTGGCTGCCGGGCTGGCGGTGAGTCGCCAGCACCAGCGAAGCTAAGCCTCAAGAGGCACACCGTGGCCCCCGCTGCATTCTACGGCCACACCTCCCTGAACGCACCACACCTCGTCTGATCTCGGAAGCTAATCAGGGTCTGGCCTGTTTCGTACCTGGATGGGAGACCACATGGGAATACCGAGTGCTGTAGGCTTTTTTGCCTCCCGCTCCGCCTTGACATTTAGTGGCCCGCGGCCGAGGCCGCCTCCGCCCCCGCTGAGCACCGCTGCAGGCCTCACCTCCTCACGTCCCTCCCAACACAGCGCGCCGGAGGGATCGCTCCCCGCCGAGCTGGCTGGACATGCGGCCAGAATGCGGCCCTGGAAGGCAGCCGCCACCCCAGCCGCTCCCGTGGTGGCTGGCCCGGACCCAGACTCCGCCGCAGGCCGGGGTGCCGTCCGTGCGGCCCGCGAGGCCCTCGACCTGCACTTGGCCGCCCCCACCGGAGCCCAGCCGCGCCGCAGCCCCCTGTCTGCCCGTGTGTCTCTCCACAGCTCCCTCCGGAAAAAGCCCCCCCCTCCGCCGTTTCGCCACGGCCGGGGGCGGGAGCGGGGGCGGGGGCCGGGGCCGCTTCTCCGGGCCTGCCGGCCACCAGGGCCGGGGTCCTGTGCTCGGCGGGCGGCGTGGGGGCAAGGGGGGGCCTTGCTGGGGCTAAGGGGCCGTGCCCACTCCATGGTGGCTCCCAGTGGCTTCGGGCCAGCTGCTGCCCGGCCGGAGGGCCGGCCCGGCCGTGGCCGGGCTGCGCCTAACTCCGCGTGGGCGGGCAGGGGGGGATGCCCAAGGGACCGCGGCCGCCGGGCCCTGAAGCCTCCGGGGCCGCGTCCCTGTGAGCGTCGAGCGGGATCTGCGGCGGGGCGCCAAGCGCCGACGGGCCTGGAGCGTCCCGCCCGCCCTGGGCTGCGAGGTGGCCCACCACTCCGCCACCCCCGGGTCCCCGAGGCCTCCTGTCGCCTGCCTGGGCGGGCGGCAGGGCCCTGCCGGAGAGGGCTGGCCGCCGGCATGGCGGTAAGGCGCAGGCGCCAGCGAAGCTGGGCCTCAAGAGGCACCGCGCGGGCCCCTCCTGCGTCTACGGCCATACCACCCTGAACGCGCCCGATCTCGTCTGATCTCGGAAGCTAAGCAGGGTCGGGCCTGGTTAGTACTTGGATGGGAGACCGCCTGGGAATACCGGGTGCTGTAGGCTTTTTGCCTCCCGCTCCGCCTTCTCCTTTAGTCGCCCGCCGCCTCCGCCCCCGCCCCCGCCCCCGCCCCCGCCGGGCACCGCTGCAGGCCCCACCTCCTCCGGCCCCTCCCACCACAGCGCGCCAGAGGGGGCGCTCTCCGCCTGCCTGGCCGGCCAGGCGGCCAGAAGGCGGCCCTGGAAGGCAGCCGCATCCCAGCCGCTCCCGGGGTGGCTGGCCTGAACCCAGACTCCGCCTCAGGCCCGGGTGCCGGCCGTGCGGCCCGCGAGCCCCTTGACCTGCACCTGGCCGCCCCCACTAGCGCCCAGCCCCGGCGCAGCCACCTATCTGCCGGTGTGTCTCTCCACAGCTCCCTCCGGAAAAAGCCCCCCCTCCGCCGTTTCGCCACGGCCGAGTGCGGGAGCGGGGTCGTGGGCCAGGACTCGTTCTCCGAACCGGCCGACCACTAGGCACCGGGAACAGTGCTCGGCAGTTGGCGTGGATGCAAGTGTGGCCTTGCTGGCTGTAATGGGCCATGCCAACACAATGGTGGCTCCCAGTGGATTCGGGGCAACTGCCGTCGGGCAGGAGGGCCGGCCCGGCCACGGCTAGGTTGTGCCTAGCACTGCGTGAGTGGACAGGGTTGGTAATGCCCGAGGGACCTAGGGCCAAGGGACATTAAGCCTCCGGGGCCACGTCCTTGTGAGCATCAAGCGGGACCTGGGGCGGAGCGCCAAGCACCTACGGGCCTGGAGGATCCCGCCTGACCTGAGCTGCGAGGTCGCCCTTGACTATGCAACCCCTGGGTCCCTGAGGCCTCCTGTCGCCAGCCTGGGCGGGCGGCAGGGCCTTGCTGAAGAGGGCTGACCGCCGAGCAGGGAGCAAGTCGCCAGCACCAGCGAAGCAAAGCCTCAAGAGGCACCCCGTGGCCCCGGCTGCCCTCTAAGGCCATACCACCCTGAACGCGCCCCATCTCGTCTGATCGCGGAAGCTAAGCAGGGTCGGGCCTGGTTAGTACTTGGATGGGAGACCGCCTGGGAATACCGGGTGCTGTAGGCTTCTTGCCTCCCGCTCCGCCTTCTCCTTTAGTCGCCCGCCGCCTCCGCCGCCGCCCCCGCCCCCGCCGAGCAGCGCTGCAGGCCCCACCTCCTCCGGCCCCTCCCACCACAGCGCGCCAGAGGGGGCGCTCCGCGCCGGCCTGGCCGGCCAGGCGGCCAGAAGGCGGCCCTGGAAGGCAGCCGCCACCCCAGCCGCTCCCGTGGTGGCTGGCCCGGACCCAGACTCCGCCGCAGGCCGGGGTGCCGTCCGTGCGGCCCACGAAGCCCTCGACCTGCACTTGGCCGCCCCCACCGGAGCCCAGCCGCGCCGCAGCCCCCTGTCTGCCCGTGTGTATCTCCACAGCTCCCTCCGGAAAAAGCCCACCCTCCGCCGTTTCGCCACGGCCGGGGGCGGGAGCGGGGGCGGGGGCTGGGACCGGTTCGCTGGGCTGGCTAGACACCAGGCGCCGGGTCCTGTGCTCGGCGGGTGGCGTGGGGGCAAGGGTGGCCTTGCTGGGGCTAAGGGGCCGTGCCGGCTCAATGGTGGCTCCCAGTGGGTTAAGGGCCGACTGCCGTCGGGCAGGAGGGCCGGCCAGGCCGTGGCTGGGCTGCGCCTAGCACTGTGTGGATTGACAGGGTGGGGAATGCACAAGGG
Organism: Eubalaena glacialis; assembly: GCF_028564815.1. Lineage (NCBI taxonomy): Eukaryota > Metazoa > Chordata > Mammalia > Artiodactyla > Balaenidae > Eubalaena > Eubalaena glacialis. The sequence goes on from NC_083716.1 coordinate 93,076,097, forward strand.
ACCGAGGGCCACAGGCCCTTAAGCCTCCGGGGCCAAGTCCTGTGAGCGTTGAGCGGCTCTGGGGCGGAGGGCCAAGCGCCTACAGGCCTGGAGGGTCCCGCCTGACCTGAGCTGCGAAGTCGCCCACAACTCCACCACCCCCGGGCCCTCGAGGCCTCCTGTCGCTTGCCTGGGCGGACGGCAGGGCCGCGCCGGAGAGGGTTGGCTGCCGGGCTGGCGGTGAGTCGCCAGCACCAGCGAAGCTAAGCCTCAAGAGGCACACCGTGGCCCCCGCTGCATTCTACGGCCACACCTCCCTGAACGCACCACACCTCGTCTGATCTCGGAAGCTAATCAGGGTCTGGCCTGTTTCGTACCTGGATGGGAGACCACATGGGAATACCGAGTGCTGTAGGCTTTTTTGCCTCCCGCTCCGCCTTGACATTTAGTGGCCCGCGGCCGAGGCCGCCTCCGCCCCCGCTGAGCACCGCTGCAGGCCTCACCTCCTCACGTCCCTCCCAACACAGCGCGCCGGAGGGATCGCTCCCCGCCGAGCTGGCTGGACATGCGGCCAGAATGCGGCCCTGGAAGGCAGCCGCCACCCCAGCCGCTCCCGTGGTGGCTGGCCCGGACCCAGACTCCGCCGCAGGCCGGGGTGCCGTCCGTGCGGCCCGCGAGGCCCTCGACCTGCACTTGGCCGCCCCCACCGGAGCCCAGCCGCGCCGCAGCCCCCTGTCTGCCCGTGTGTCTCTCCACAGCTCCCTCCGGAAAAAGCCCCCCCCTCCGCCGTTTCGCCACGGCCGGGGGCGGGAGCGGGGGCGGGGGCCGGGGCCGCTTCTCCGGGCCTGCCGGCCACCAGGGCCGGGGTCCTGTGCTCGGCGGGCGGCGTGGGGGCAAGGGGGGGCCTTGCTGGGGCTAAGGGGCCGTGCCCACTCCATGGTGGCTCCCAGTGGCTTCGGGCCAGCTGCTGCCCGGCCGGAGGGCCGGCCCGGCCGTGGCCGGGCTGCGCCTAACTCCGCGTGGGCGGGCAGGGGGGGATGCCCAAGGGACCGCGGCCGCCGGGCCCTGAAGCCTCCGGGGCCGCGTCCCTGTGAGCGTCGAGCGGGATCTGCGGCGGGGCGCCAAGCGCCGACGGGCCTGGAGCGTCCCGCCCGCCCTGGGCTGCGAGGTGGCCCACCACTCCGCCACCCCCGGGTCCCCGAGGCCTCCTGTCGCCTGCCTGGGCGGGCGGCAGGGCCCTGCCGGAGAGGGCTGGCCGCCGGCATGGCGGTAAGGCGCAGGCGCCAGCGAAGCTGGGCCTCAAGAGGCACCGCGCGGGCCCCTCCTGCGTCTACGGCCATACCACCCTGAACGCGCCCGATCTCGTCTGATCTCGGAAGCTAAGCAGGGTCGGGCCTGGTTAGTACTTGGATGGGAGACCGCCTGGGAATACCGGGTGCTGTAGGCTTTTTGCCTCCCGCTCCGCCTTCTCCTTTAGTCGCCCGCCGCCTCCGCCCCCGCCCCCGCCCCCGCCCCCGCCGGGCACCGCTGCAGGCCCCACCTCCTCCGGCCCCTCCCACCACAGCGCGCCAGAGGGGGCGCTCTCCGCCTGCCTGGCCGGCCAGGCGGCCAGAAGGCGGCCCTGGAAGGCAGCCGCATCCCAGCCGCTCCCGGGGTGGCTGGCCTGAACCCAGACTCCGCCTCAGGCCCGGGTGCCGGCCGTGCGGCCCGCGAGCCCCTTGACCTGCACCTGGCCGCCCCCACTAGCGCCCAGCCCCGGCGCAGCCACCTATCTGCCGGTGTGTCTCTCCACAGCTCCCTCCGGAAAAAGCCCCCCCTCCGCCGTTTCGCCACGGCCGAGTGCGGGAGCGGGGTCGTGGGCCAGGACTCGTTCTCCGAACCGGCCGACCACTAGGCACCGGGAACAGTGCTCGGCAGTTGGCGTGGATGCAAGTGTGGCCTTGCTGGCTGTAATGGGCCATGCCAACACAATGGTGGCTCCCAGTGGATTCGGGGCAACTGCCGTCGGGCAGGAGGGCCGGCCCGGCCACGGCTAGGTTGTGCCTAGCACTGCGTGAGTGGACAGGGTTGGTAATGCCCGAGGGACCTAGGGCCAAGGGACATTAAGCCTCCGGGGCCACGTCCTTGTGAGCATCAAGCGGGACCTGGGGCGGAGCGCCAAGCACCTACGGGCCTGGAGGATCCCGCCTGACCTGAGCTGCGAGGTCGCCCTTGACTATGCAACCCCTGGGTCCCTGAGGCCTCCTGTCGCCAGCCTGGGCGGGCGGCAGGGCCTTGCTGAAGAGGGCTGACCGCCGAGCAGGGAGCAAGTCGCCAGCACCAGCGAAGCAAAGCCTCAAGAGGCACCCCGTGGCCCCGGCTGCCCTCTAAGGCCATACCACCCTGAACGTGCCCCATCTCGTCTGATCGCGGAAGCTAAGCAGGGTCGGGCCTGGTTAGTACTTGGATGGGAGACCGCCTGGGAATACCGGGTGCTGTAGGCTTTTTGCCTCCCGCTCCGCCTTCTCCTTTAGTCGCCCGCCGCCTCCGCCGCCGCCCCCGCCCCCGCCGAGCAGCGCTGCAGGCCCCACCTCCTCCGGCCCCTCCCACCACAGCGCGCCAGAGGGGGCGCTCCGCGCCGGCCTGGCCGGCCAGGCGGCCAGAAGGCGGCCCTGGAAGGCAGCCGCCACCCCAGCCGCTCCCGTGGTGGCTGGCCCGGACCCAGACTCCGCCGCAGGCCGGGGTGCCGTCCGTGCGGCCCACGAAGCCCTCGACCTGCACTTGGCCGCCCCCACCGGAGCCCAGCCGCGCCGCAGCCCCCTGTCTGCCCGTGTGTATCTCCACAGCTCCCTCCGGAAAAAGCCCACCCTCCGCCGTTTCGCCACGGCCGGGGGCGGGAGCGGGGGCGGGGGCTGGGACCGGTTCGCTGGGCTGGCTAGACACCAGGCGCCGGGTCCTGTGCTCGGCGGGTGGCGTGGGGGCAAGGGTGGCCTTGCTGGGGCTAAGGGGCCGTGCCGGCTCAATGGTGGCTCCCAGTGGGTTAAGGGCCGACTGCCGTCGGGCAGGAGGGCCGGCCAGGCCGTGGCTGGGCTGCGCCTAGCACTGTGTGGATTGACAGGGTGGGGAATGCACAAGGGACCGAGGGCCACAGGCCCTTAAGCCTCCGGGGCCAAGTCCTGTGAGCGTTGAGCGGCTCTGGGGCGGAGGGCCAAGCGCCTACAGGCCTGGAGGGTCCCGCCTGACCTGAGCTGCGAAGTCGCCCACAACTCCACCACCCCCGGGCCCTCGAGGCCTCCTGTCGCTTGCCTGGGCGGACGGCAGGGCCGCGCCGGAGAGGGTTGGCTGCCGGGCTGGCGGTGAGTCGCCAGCACCAGCGAAGCTAAGCCTCAAGAGGCACACCGTGGCCCCCGCTGCATTCTACGGCCACACCTCCCTGAACGCACCACACCTCGTCTGATCTCGGAAGCTAATCAGGGTCTGGCCTGTTTCGTACCTGGATGGGAGACCACATGGGAATACCGAGTGCTGTAGGCTTTTTTGCCTCCCGCTCCGCCTTGACATTTAGTGGCCCGCGGCCGAGGCCGCCTCCGCCCCCGCTGAGCACCGCTGCAGGCCTCACCTCCTCACGTCCCTCCCAACACAGCGCGCCGGAGGGATCGCTCCCCGCCGAGCTGGCTGGACATGCGGCCAGAATGCGGCCCTGGAAGGCAGCCGCCACCCCAGCCGCTCCCGTGGTGGCTGGCCCGGACCCAGACTCCGCCGCAGGCCGGGGTGCCGTCCGTGCGGCCCGCGAGGCCCTCGACCTGCACTTGGCCGCCCCCACCGGAGCCCAGCCGCGCCGCAGCCCCCTGTCTGCCCGTGTGTCTCTCCACAGCTCCCTCCGGAAAAAGCCCCCCCCTCCGCCGTTTCGCCACGGCCGGGGGCGGGAGCGGGGGCGGGGGCCGGGGCCGCTTCTCCGGGCCTGCCGGCCACCAGGGCCGGGGTCCTGTGCTCGGCGGGCGGCGTGGGGGCAAGGGGGGGCCTTGCTGGGGCTAAGGGGCCGTGCCCACTCCATGGTGGCTCCCAGTGGCTTCGGGCCAGCTGCTGCCCGGCCGGAGGGCCGGCCCGGCCGTGGCCGGGCTGCGCCTAACTCCGCGTGGGCGGGCAGGGGGGGATGCCCAAGGGACCGCGGCCGCCGGGCCCTGAAGCCTCCGGGGCCGCGTCCCTGTGAGCGTCGAGCGGGATCTGCGGCGGGGCGCCAAGCGCCGACGGGCCTGGAGCGTCCCGCCCGCCCTGGGCTGCGAGGTGGCCCACCACTCCGCCACCCCCGGGTCCCCGAGGCCTCCTGTCGCCTGCCTGGGCGGGCGGCAGGGCCCTGCCGGAGAGGGCTGGCCGCCGGCATGGCGGTAAGGCGCAGGCGCCAGCGAAGCTGGGCCTCAAGAGGCACCGCGCGGGCCCCTCCTGCGTCTACGGCCATACCACCCTGAACGCGCCCGATCTCGTCTGATCTCGGAAGCTAAGCAGGGTCGGGCCTGGTTAGTACTTGGATGGGAGACCGCCTGGGAATACCGGGTGCTGTAGGCTTTTTGCCTCCCGCTCCGCCTTCTCCTTTAGTCGCCCGCCGCCTCCGCCCCCGCCCCCGCCCCCGCCCCCGCCGGGCACCGCTGCAGGCCCCACCTCCTCCGGCCCCTCCCACCACAGCGCGCCAGAGGGGGCGCTCTCCGCCTGCCTGGCCGGCCAGGCGGCCAGAAGGCGGCCCTGGAAGGCAGCCGCATCCCAGCCGCTCCCGGGGTGGCTGGCCTGAACCCAGACTCCGCCTCAGGCCCGGGTGCCGGCCGTGCGGCCCGCGAGCCCCTTGACCTGCACCTGGCCGCCCCCACTAGCGCCCAGCCCCGGCGCAGCCACCTATCTGCCGGTGTGTCTCTCCACAGCTCCCTCCGGAAAAAGCCCCCCCTCCGCCGTTTCGCCACGGCCGGGGGCGGGAGCGGGGGCGGGGGCCGGGGCCGGTGCACCGGGCCGGCCGGCCACAAGGCGCCGGGTCCTGTGCTCGGCGGGTGGCGTGGGGGCAAGGTTGGCCTTGCTGGGGCTAAGGGGCCGTGCCGACTCAATGGTGGCTCCCAGTGGGTTAAGGGCCGACTGCCGTCGGGCAGGAGGGCCGGCCCGGGCTGCGGCTGGGCTGCGCCTAGCGCCGCGTGGGCGGGCAGAGGGGAGGCCCAAGGGACCGCGGGCCCCGGGCCCTGAAGCCTCCGGGGCCACGTCCCTGTGAGCGACGTGCGGGATCTGGGGCGGGGCGCCAAGCGCTGAACGGTTTGGTGGGTCCCGCCCGCCCTGGGCTGGGAGGTCGCCGAACCCTCCGCCACCCCCCTGGTACCCGAGGCCGCCGTTGCCCTGCCTGGGCGGGCGGCGGGGCCCTGCCGGGGCGGGCTGGCCGCCGGGCTGGCGGGGAGGCGCAAGCGCCAGCGAAGCTGGGCCTCAAGAGGCACTCCGCGGGCCCCTCTTAACGTCTACGGCCATACCACCCTGAACGCGCCGGAACTCGTCTGATCTCGGAAGCTAAGCAGGTTCGGGCCTGGTTAGTACTTGGATGGGAGACCGCCTGGGAATACCGGGTGCTGTAGGCTTCTTGCCTCCCGCTCCGCCTTCTCCTTTAGTCGCCCGCCGCCTCCGCCCCCGCCCCCGCCCCCGCCGGGCAGCGCTGCAGGCCCCACCTCCTCCGGCCCCTCCCACCACAGCGCGCCAGAGGGGGCGCTCCGCGCCGGCCTGGCCGGCCAGGCGGCCAGAAGGCGGCCCTGGAAGGCAGCCGCCACCCCAGCCGCTCCCGTGGTGGCTGGCCCGGACCCAGACTCCGCCGCAGGCCGGGGTGCCGTCCGTGCGGCCCACGAAGCCCTCGACCTGCACTTGGCCGCCCCCACCGGAGCCCAGCCGCGCCGCAGCCCCCTGTCTGCCCGTGTGTCTCTCCACAGCTCCCTCCGGAAAAAGCCCACCCTTTGCCACTTCGCCACGGCCGAGAGTGGGAGCGGGGTCGTGGGCTGGGACCGGTTCGCTGGGCTGGCTAGACACCAGGCGCCGGGAACTTTGCTCGGCAGTTGGCGTGGGGGCAAGGGTGGCGTTGCTGTGTCTAAGGGGCCGTGCCGGCTCAATGGTGGCTCCCAGTGGCTTCGGGCCAACTGCCGTTGGGCAGGCGGGCCGGCCAGGCCGTGGCTGGGCTGCGCCTAGCACTGTGTGGATTGACAGGGTGGGGAATGCACAAGGGACCGAGGGCCACAGGCCCTTAAGCCTCCGGGGCCAAGTCCTGTGAGCGTTGAGCGGCTCTGGGGCGGAGGGCCAAGCGCCTACAGGCCTGGAGGGTCCCGCCTGACCTGAGCTGCGAAGTCGCCCACAACTCCACCACCCCCGGGCCCTCGAGGCCTCCTGTCGCTTGCCTGGGCGGACGGCAGGGCCGTGCCGGAGAGGGTTGGCTGCCGGGCTGGCGGTAAGTCGCCAGCACCAGCGAAGCTAAGCCTCAAGAGGCACACCGTGGCCCCCGCTGCATTCTACGGCCACACCTCCCTGAACGCACCACACCTCGTCTGATCTCGGAAGCTAATCAGGGTCTGGCCTGTTTCGTACCTGGATGGGAGACCACATGGGAATACCGAGTGCTGTAGGCTTTTTTGCCTCCCGCTCCGCCTTGACATTTAGTGGCCCGCGGCCGAGGCCGCCTCCGCCCCCGCTGAGCACCGCTGCAGGCCTCACCTCCTCACGTCCCTCCCAACACAGCGCGCCGGAGGGATCGCTCCCCGCCGAGCTGGCTGGACATGCGGCCAGAATGCGGCCCTGGAAGGCAGCCGCCACCCCAGCCGCTCCCGTGGTGGCTGGCCCGGACCCAGACTCCGCCGCAGGCCGGGGTGCCGTCCGTGCGGCCCGCGAGGCCCTCGACCTGCACTTGGCCGCCCCCACCGGAGCCCAGCTGCGCCGCAGCCCCCTGTCTGCCCGTGTGTCTCTCCACAGCTCCCTCCGGAAAAAGCCCCCCCCTCCGCCGTTTCGCCACGGCCGGGGGCGGGAGCGGGGGCGGGGGCCGGGGCCGCTTCTCCGGGCCTGCCGGCCACCAGGGCCGGGGTCCTGTGCTCGGCGGGCGGCGTGGGGGCAAGGGGGGGCCTTGCTGGGGCTAAGGGGCCGTGCCCACTCCATGGTGGCTCCCAGTGGCTTCGGGCCAGCTGCTGCCCGGCCGGAGGGCCGGCCCGGCCGTGGCCGGGCTGCGCCTAACTCCGCGTGGGCGGGCAGGGGGGGATGCCCAAGGGACCGCGGCCGCCGGGCCCTGAAGCCTCCGGGGCCGCGTCCCTGTGAGCGTCGAGCGGGATCTGCGGCGGGGCGCCAAGCGCCGACGGGCCTGGAGCGTCCCGCCCGCCCTGGGCTGCGAGGTGGCCCACCACTCCGCCACCCCCGGGTCCCCGAGGCCTCCTTCGCCTGCCTGGGCGGGCGGCAGGGCCCTGCCGGAGAGGGCTGGCCGCCGGCATGGCGGTAAGGCGCAGGCGCCAGCGAAGCTGGGCCTCAAGAGGCACCGCGCGGGCCCCTCCTGCGTCTACGGCCATACCACCCTG